>NW_008691844.1:32177-33927 GCF_000695815.1 Acanthisitta chloris
TGCCTTGGCCTTTAAGTATCTACAACTGAGAGAAATTCCTGCAGCCTTAATATGCCACTCACATTAACTCTATGGTTTGTTTAATATAAATCCTCCTTTAATCTCCTATTCAAGACATTTCAGCATCCAGGAAGAAAAAAAAAAAAAAGGAAAAGGCTGAAGGAAACTTTGCACAAAGCAATTCCAAGAGAACACACACAGGGAGAGCAGGAAGGGGAAAATACTTCCAAGAGTTCTGTTTACCAAGAGGCAACAGATCAAAGAGACAAGCCCTGAAACCTCAAGGTGCTGTGATGCTCAACACATGTGGGGGCTGTGAGGCTGGGGGAGTCAGCCTGCCCAGGAAGAGTCCCAGAGGATGGGATGGAGGGATGGAGGAGGACTTCCAGCTGGGAATTCATTCGTGGAACCTTCAACAGCTTGGCTTCTGGGTATCACCACATCACTTACATCCAAAGCTGGACAACACACTGATGCCGAGAAAACCTGGCAAAGAACTACTCACAGACTTGTATCTCTGAGTAGCAGGTATTTGTTTAGTCAGCACTGGGCACAAGGGGGATCGCTCCACCAAACTTGTGCAACCAGGGACAAAAACTTTACAGTTTATATACCTTAAATGCTCATACATATTCATTATTTCCAGGAATGGGTGGTTATTATTACAATTAGACCACAGAAATCATTATCATATTCTCCTCCCTCGCCCCCCACTATGAGGCATCTGTCCAACAGTCTCTGGTGGTCGTCTGGGGGTCTTCAAGAAGAAGGCTAGTAGTCTTCATCAGTTCAAACTTTTCACCTCATCCCTTAGCACATGCACATTATACTTGGTTTTTTTCAAGCTCAGCACTCTTTTAAGCTAAAGCAATCTTAAAATTAGTGTTCTACACGTTCAGTAAGATAAAGCAGTATCCTGTAGTGAATTACTGTCAATCCCTTTTGCTCACTCAGCTGGCCCTTCATTGCTTTTTGGGGCCTACTTTGTTTACTCAGCCAGTGCTTCCTTAAATTGTTTCTTTGGGGTCTACACCTCGTCATCAGATCTGGCACTGGAGGATATGGTTTAGGGGTTCCAGCAGGGACAGGTTAATGGTTGCACTTAGTGATCTTAAGAGGTCTCCTCCAACCCTGATGATTCTAGGACTCCATAACAGGGCTTGGGAGCCCAAACAGACCACCCCCAGGGACCCCAGGGGACATGCCCTGTGCTAGGGCCTTGGTGCTCCAGCTCCTGAGCAGGCACATGCCCAAAGGAGAAAGGAGCATGAAAGCCACTTGTTCAGCCTACAGTGAAGATGCTTGAAGTGCAGTAGGAGGAATCCCACACGTGGGATCTAGACCAGACCTTATTCTTCAGGCATTTCTGCACTAACCAACATAGTTTTAACACCTATACACATCTTAATAAGGTTTAGCCCAGGTCTAAGTTTCTCTCCTGCATTTAACTCTCAGTGACATTAATGAGAGCTGCATGGGAGAGTGTGCACAGAACTGACTCCAAGCATTTCTACAGCTGATTTTTGGGGGAATGTAATTAGAAAAGCACATTGAAATCCTCAAATCTGTGTGTTTTGAGAGAAACACTTAATGGTGTCTAATTAACGCAGAAAATTTACACTTAGAAAACTAGTACCCAGGCACTGCAATAATCAAAACATTTGCAGAAATCACAATAGAAGGAAAAATACAATTATATTTGGTTTCCTGACAAGTGTTCATTAATATCTTGTTTTGTTTGGGTTTGGGG
>NW_008691845.1:0-33813 GCF_000695815.1 Acanthisitta chloris
CACAGCTGCAGCTGTGTGGGTTATCTCCTGCTTTCCCAGGGTTGGGTGCATTCCTAGCTGTTTTTCTCAAACCTGTTTGGTTCACCCTCAAGGACGAGTTACCCCTGCCATCTGCCATCTGCCCAGCTGAGTTACTCCCTATCTATATATAAGTTACTATCTCCAGAGCCTTGCTTGTACACACTGCATTCCCAGGTGTGTTCCCAGGACTGTGTCTGTACGTTCCCAGGGGACTGCGGCCTGGCTCTTTTTGGTCTTCCCCAGGTGCATTCCCGGGATTATGTCCCGCCATTCTCCAACACCTGCCCATGGCAAGGAGCTTAGAACTGGATGATCTTTAAGGTCCCTTCCAACCCAAAGCATTCTAAGATTCTGTATTTAAAATACTGGAATTTATTAGAACTTCTAATAAATAAATAAGCTATTGTTTGGACAGCACAGAAACATACCAGACTTAAAATCCAGTGTTATTTGACTTCTCACTAATCTAATTAAAAGCACTGTTGAATTCCAATAATAAGACCAGCAAAGTTAAATTATGACATAGATTGCTGGTTTGTTTTCATTATAATAAGTATACTTGAGTGGAACTAAAATATTTGCCTAATAAAATGAATTTCTCATATTTCCATAATGTTTCATAATGGTGTAGCTACTTGTCATGGCTTAACCCCAGCCAGCAGCCAAGAACCAGGTGGCCACTCACACTCCCTCCTCCTCCCTCTTCCACTCCAGCCTGGAGGAGTGGGGAGGAGAAGAAATAAAGTAAAATATGTAGATTGAGATACGAACAGTTTAATAATAATAAAGAGCAGAATAATAATAATGCAGAATGAGCTAAAATGCTAATGGATAATAAAAAGAACAAAATCAGTGATGCACAATACAATTGCTCAGCATCCGCGGAGCGGAGCGGTGCAACCCCGAACCTCCCCGCGGATCAGCCCTTCTTGCTTATAGACTGGGCATGATGTGCCATGGGGTGGAATATCCCTGTTCAGGCCACCTGTCCCGGCTGTGCTCCCTCACAGTTTCTTGTGTACCTGCGGAGCGGTGCAACCCCGAACCTCCCCGCGGATCAGCCCTTCTTGCTTATAGACTGGGCATGATGTGCCATGGGGTGGAATATCCCTGTTCAGGCCACCTGTCCCGGCTGTGCTCCCTCACAGTTTCTTGTGTACCTTCTCACTGGCAGAGCATAAGACACAAGAAAGAAAATGCCCTTGATTTAGGATAAACACAACTTACCAAAACCAAAACATCATTGTACTATCAACAGTATTATCACTCTGAATCCAAACACTGCACTACACTAGCTACTGAGAAAACTAACTCCATCCCGGCTAAAACCAGCACACTACTGTCCATGGTGAAGAAGGCTAAATAGAAATAGCTGCACTTGTGTTAGAAAGCATTCATGTCTGAGGAAGACAAACTGTTATGAAGTATGTCTTGAAGTTAATCTGTCTTGGTTGATAGAACAAACATTTTTTTTAATTACACCATGTGTAGAGACCTCATATAAAATGCAGTATTTCTTCTTGGCTACCTCTTTTTATGTGAAGAACACTTAAAACACAGACTTTGAACAGGTAATACATTAAGAAGTGTAACAATCCATGAAAGAATCTACCTTGTTTTCAAGTCTCTTTTATTCAATTTGAAATAAAAATTACCATGTAAGCATTAATGTGTTGTATACTGCAGGAAAGACATGTAATTAAGTCTTCATTTAAACCATCGTGGCAGCTATATTTGAATGTAGCATGTATGGCCTCTTGATTTCATTGTATTCAACTTTTCATTCAAGTCTGCAAAAAACGGGAGGGAAATGGGAGAAGAGGAAAGACAAGGAAATAGTTGTCTATCTCTCTGTCTCCCAAGTAAGCAAAAAAGGATTTTAGGGGATATAACATCCTAAAGCATTAATGTTTGTCTTGTCAAACTTGAAGTATCTAACTGCAGTATGCATCATGGCTCTGCTTATAGGTAGCTAATAAAAGACTTAGCTTTTCTTTCAGAAATAGTGCTTTTTCCTTTGTATTTGGAAAAATCTGTACTGTTACATTGGATCAGAAGTACCAGTGTGTTACCTTTAAAATGTACTTTACCATGGAACACCAGGTAATTGCTGAAGTGGTAATAAAAAGTCAAATTATTATTCTCTGTTGATTATTGTCTCTGTTCTCTCCTGTTGTGTTTCCTGATTAGGTAACTAGTCCAAGACTTGTTTTGAGAGTTAGAGGATCGAAGTACCACCAAAGTTTGTTGGAATTGAACGCTGTAGTGTATGGGAATCATAGTAAAATATGCATATTTCTTTTTTTTTTTATAATTTGAATGGTTCTTTAAAATATTCATTCTAAGTATGACTGTCACCTGACCTGAGCAACTTTTGCTGTAATGAGCTTTTCCTGTCAATGAAGAGGGTTAGACAACTTCTGAGAGCATTTGATCCCAAGATGTGTTGCTGTTTTCACTTTAAAACAAAACAAGACAAAAATGCTGTCAGAACTAACTTGTCTGATTAGTTAATTTTCCAGTGGCTCAGGTGAGAGATGAATCCTGGCTCTTTGAGCCTGATACCATATAAGTTTGCTTCAGTTGTTACTTAGTCCTACAAGATTTTCAGGTTGATTGTTGTGATGATTTCAGATTCTGCCTTCGAAGTGAATGATAGATGAATAATTTTAGCCATCTGATAGTCTGTCTGCTTACTACATCACCACACAAGTCAGACAGGCAGCTTTCATGATTTCTTCAAGCTTTGGTCATAACCAGGTTTGAGGTCTCTTTCAGAGACTGCAGGCTGGCACTGATTCATGAAACTACCTGTCTTGTCTCTTAATTGAGTAGCTCACCTGAGAAGCATATACACACTGTGCATGGATTTTTAGTCTTACAAATGGACCTGGGGGTCTTGGTGGACAACAGGCTGTCCATGAGCCAGCAGTGTGTCCCTGTGGTCAAGAAGACCAGTGGAATCTTGTGATGCATTAGGAAGGGTGTTGCCAGCAGATCAAGGGAGGTGATCCTGTCCCTGTCCCAACATTTTTTTCCTCACTTATGAGGAAAGGCTGAGAGATTTGGGCCTGTTCAGCCTTGAGAAGAGGCAACTGATAGGGGACCTCATTAATGTATACAAGTGCCTGAAGCAGAGGGTGCCAAGAAGATGGAGCCAGGCTCTTCTCTGTGTTGCAAACCAGTAAAACAAGGTAATGGGCAGACACTGATGCACAGGAAGTTCCACCTGAATACATCACTAAGCACTGGAACAGTTACTTTAGTCTATGTTATGGTTTCTAAAATTTCAATCTGATGAATCATACATGTTGGTTTCAAGCAGTAAGCATGTCATTCTGGTCCATTTAAACAGAAATTGAGGACCGACCTACTTCTGTGTTTTAGTTTGAATAAAAAAAATGGCTTTTGGAGTGACTCACAGTTTTATCCACTTGCTAAGTTTTGGGTTCTGTTGCAGAGCACTCTTGGAGCACATAAACTTGGATTCTTCTGAAACTAAGCTAGAAGATGCATTAGAGAAATGAGCAAACACTGAATCTGTAGGACCAGATTAGAAGTCGTCCACAGTAAACTCCCTCAGACATACAGAAGTGGATTTCACATCCTCAGCTGTGTACTGTGCTTGCTATGCTGGTTTCTATTGTGCCAAAGTAATTGCTGAGGTTGTCTTTGAGATCTGCAGTGCATAAGAGAGAATGAAGGAGTATAATTCACTTTCTTCCATTCTAAGGCTCAATTATTTGCAGTAAGTAAACTTAACATTTATACTCAAAGAAATACCAAATCAAAAGAGTGTTTTGTATCACTAGCACATGTATGCTATTGTTTTCTTGAATTCTTTCAAATTCTGCAGGAAAACTTTATAGGAAGGAGTTTGAATAGTGGGAGTTCTGGGCGTTCTGTTCTGTACCTAAGCAGTGCAATTCGAATAGTCATTTCATAAGGCTTGCAATGAGTATTGTTCCATCAATGTGATTAGTGTGGGGTGGCTTAAAAATAAATAAATGGCTTGCATAATCCAACTGCTCTGTAACTGCCCAGAGGATATATTACATTACTGTGCCATGCTAATATGATACATGGTTCTTCTGAGAGGAAGACATTTTCATAAATGGGCTTAGTAATAGTCAAAGCTCCAAGTTCTGAAAAGGTGATGATTTGGAGAATCAGAAACAGTCCTAGAACATTAATTTAAGGTATTACTTAAGAAACCAATGAACTAATTTATATCCCTTATTCCTGGGTAATCATCATGATGACTTCTAAGTGAAGAGCTTATTCTCCAGTTGCAAACATAGTGAGAAATATTAGCTAACAACAATACAGTGAATGGAGAAAAGTGTAAGAGGAAACATAACTATTCTGCTTTCTCTACTTCACTTTTGCCTGGAGACAGATTTTCCCTGGGAAATACTCTTCCAACTGAACACATGCATAGGAAGTTTGTGTTCTTTCCTTAAATGGCAGTTGTATTTCCCCCAATATACTCCAAGACTGCATGTAGCCCTGTACATCATTCTGAACCTGGCACTCCACAGTCCAATTTTCTGCACAGCACATATAAAGTGCATATTAATAACCAGTTTTACTCCCTTGTTAGAGGAATTGCTCTCTGAATTCTACACAACTAATTTTAAAATTCGCACTTCTTGAGACTCTTCTGAACTCTGTAGACTGCACTTCTGCAAATTACTTTGAATTGGGCAAGGATATGGAAAATAGCTATTAAACCTTATTTACCAATTTCAAATGTTTTTAGAATATTATGTGAACAAGGCACAAAATATATCTGTTACTTGTTTTGAAAATAGGATCAAAGAGGGTCAGACAAGGGGGGAAAGAAGATGTATGTCAGAGAATTAAAGTAGTCATGCTGCAAAGATCAGACCTTTGCTTCCCATGTAAGTATGGCTTTGAAAATCAGGTTATACATGATGCAGTTCTGTTAGATGTGCTGAGTATGACATTTACTAAGTGCGATGTTTTGCAATTAGACGTGAGACCGGGAAAAGGCCCTGTGTGTCTCCTGACCTTCTTTTCCTGTCCCTTGTTGACAAAACCCATAAAACTGGTTATTAGCCAGCCATTTCCCTATTAAAGGAAGGAAGCAACAAAGGAACTGGAGGACAGAAGGGCTGAAGGGGCTTCACACTCAGTAAGAAGTGTCTTCTGAAAGAAGATTGAGGTTGAACTCTAGCACAGCATGAAATTAAGTTATTCCATTACATGGTCAGTCTAACCCATAATTAAAAAAATCCCTAGCAGAATGGAAACTAACAGCTAGTTAATGTAAAAAGCTCAAGCAGATGTTAAAGCTGTCTCGTGTAGTAATAACTAGCAGTTGCCTATTCTCCCTATTAAAATATTACACATGTGGATAGGGAAAACCATTCGATTTTCTGATTTTATTTTCTCAGAAGCTTATTGTGGTTATAGACCATAATACAATGAGCTTCAGTTTTCAAGAGTTTTAGGGTGGATTTGTTAATGTATGGACACAACACAGGAAGTCATCTCTTTAATTTATAGACACATCAAGAATCCTTAATTTTCATTAGCATTCTGTCCCAAAACTGACATTCATAAAGTAACATTCAAAGTATATTGAATGTTAATTTAGGGAACCATATAATTTGAGGTGATTGAATTGTATTTGAATTTTAAAACCAGAGAAATGTAATCAACAAATGTTATGTGCTGTACTATAAATTTCATGTTACATTCCTGATGTAACACTGGCTCGATTTTTTTAAATTTTCAGAGATATCATAAACCGCATTTTATACTTGGTCAATATGATCTATGAACAGTGCTGTTTATCCATGGAGCTGTTGAACTTTGGCCATAGACCTCAGAATCTTTCTTTTTTTTCTGCAAGAAGTATCTGTTGCCTTTTTCCTGCTTGTTCCTTTTTTCTTGGTTCTTGTCGTGTGAAATTATTATGGCATTTGGTATTTAAATGCTAACTGTTACTGAGTGATCTAATTTTTCTTGTCTTCCTCAGGACCTTGTCACCTTTGCATGTTTTTTTGTGGAGTTGATTGTATTGGAAACCCTACAGTAGCTCCACTTTACTGTCCTGTATCTCTAACTGTGTTGCCAAGCTAGAAAAGAGAGGGAGCTTCCCATCTCTGCTGGACCAGCCATTGTGATTGGTCCTAAAATGTTACTCTGCTGCTCTAAGATTTGTTTTCAAATATAAACCTGCTCGTTTGTCTGTACTATGGCAGTGGTGAGGCACTGGCACAGGTTGCCTGGAGAAACTGTGGATGCCTCATCCCTGGAAGAGTTTGAGGCCAGGCTAGATGGGGCTCTGAGCAACCTGATCTAGTGGCAAGTTCCATCCTGTGGCAAGGATGATCTTTAAGGTCCCTTCCATCCCCAACCATTCTATGGTTCATTTGCTCATTAAGGTTGTGGTAAATCCCTTATGTTCATTAGAGATCTGCGTAGAATGAATATATCCTGAATGGCAAATGATATGAGTAAGAAACTTTAGTTTGACTGTGGAAACATACCCTAGTGTATTGTATCACTTTGGGATTACCATAGTCTTCATGTTAGGCTTACATTGCAATTCCTCAGATTTATCAAAATTAATTTTATTAAAAGGTTAGGTAAAACAATTTTGGGATGAAGTTGAAGTGACAGTGGAGTCCAAAATACAGTTTGAGGATCTCAGTGTTACAAATGGTATAACACTGGAGGTAAAAAGTCTAGCTTTGATTGTCCTGCAGATGTGCTGGGTTAGTCTCCCTAATGAATTGCAGCGTATCCCTCTGAATAAGAAAGAGACATCTGAAATTTTATGTCTTTTGTTGATGACATGAGAAATGAGAAAATTTTCAAGCGGGGGCGAGTTAGACTTTTGTAACAATCAATTCTCTTTCACTCTATTCAGGGACCAGCTCTCTGTGGCTTTGGGCTGAACAGTTAAATCTCAGTGTTTGGATGGGTGTGATATCCTTCCATCTCAGAAAATGTACAATGGCTTGTACAAACAGCAACCATTTTTTAAATACAGTAAGTAGTAGCCTTAGCAACACATTGTTTCTGTGCATGCATTCTTCTCAAAATAATTGTCTTCAAAATTGGTCTTCAAAAGAAAAAGAGGAAAGCTGGGTCTTTCACCAACCAGAACCTGGAACACATATAGTCTACAGACTCCTCCCATGTTGCTCTTGTGTTTGTAAGGTCATATTCTACCATTGGTTTTTAATAAACCTGTAGCAAAGCCTTCCATGGATAATATGTATATCATAAAACTTCTCACACCAAATAGCTGTAAAAGGATTTTAGACTGCTTGTCTAATTCAAGAATAAAATCTAGGATTTGTAAGACATATATCAGAGAGGATATTTTGTTAGAATTGTTCCTGCAGGTAATGTTTTTTTCCTTTTTCTCAAGGAAGTGCATGGGTGAGGTGCAAAAGTATTTGAGCCTTTAGTTTTCATCCAGTATCTTTTTTATTCTTTCTTCAAAATATACTGGTTTGACTCTCATTCAGACTTACCTAATACATTACACAGTTAGGACAGGGAAGTAGCTCAGGTTTTGATCAGTTTGACATTAAGTTTACTGTACCTGAAGACTTATGTTCTTTGCAGGAAATACCGAAGCATTCTGCCAGAGTTTAATTTAATTTATATTTTTCCATTTCCAAGCAGAGTTCCTATCCATTCCCTTTTGTCTACTTAGCTCCAAAGTTTGCTTCCCTTGTGGCTTTTACTTTTAAGAATAGTTGTAATTGACTTAGGAGTTACTTTGATGATCATGCAGTATAACTTTAAATGGGTTCATTTTATGGGTGAAAATTAGTTTTGGTAATTTTCTTAATTGCCTGCATTTTGTGTTGGAGTAGGTGGCCATGGTTTATAGGAATGGAAATGTGGAGAAGAATTATCATGCTTTGTAAACAATTAAATTGTGATGAATGCTAATATAATAGGACAGGAGACAAATAGGAGTTGGGTATTTAAAGCATCTTTTTTCCCTCCAAAAATTTAGTGTTTATATATTAAACTTTCATCAAAATAAAGACTCAAGAAGATACTTTATCCAGCCTGCATCTGATGCTGTATCCAAAAATTTCTGTGCTCCTAATAGGAATTGTGATTTATGTCAATATTCATATGCTGTCAAAACAGAAGCATTTAAGAAATCTACATGCTGAGATTTTTATCTTTGGAATATGAAATTCATGTTTTCTAATTAAGTAAAGATAAAACAAACCATTGTCCCTTTACTGGATTGTATTTCTTGTGTATAAGATATTTTTAGGGGGCCCAAAACAAGGGATGGTTCAAAAGAAAGGCCCTTAATAACAGACCTTTAATAACCGGTCCCTGGGAATCTTTGATGCTTTGAGAAGGGGAGTCCCAGTTTGCCTCACGGCTGCCCTGTGTTGTTCGTGCTGCTTTGCAGGAGGACTTACGATCTTTGTCACCCCAAGAATTACGTAAGTATTCAAGGTGTGGAACATGAACTCCCACAAAATAAAAAGATCTTTTAAGGCTACTGTTTTGCCATTATTTATTAAAGTCCTGTAGAAATAGGTACTGTTGAGGTCTAAACAGAGTGGGTAAAGTTCTGTTTGCACGTGTGTTGATATATGTAAATGTGAGTTGTGAAAATGTAGGCTTCAGCTGATATGTGTCTCTACAAATACGTTTTGCTCAAATATCTAAGTCTTTTGTGTATGCTGCTGCCTGGTTGCATATATAGAGATTTATTTTTTTGAAAACTTGTTCCAGAAATGTCAAAGTTATGTCTCCTTGGCTTAGCTTGTGTTCCGTTTACCACTGAGAAATAACCTCCTTCAGAACCTCAGCTATGACATCGTCTTCTGAAACAGACCTTTCCTTCTTGGTGGGTTAGTTGTTGCTATTGTTTGGTGGTCTGTTGTTGTCATAACAGACTAAAAATGAAAGGGAGAGTTGACATCTTTTATTAGGCAACTGCTGGATTTGGGAGAAGAATAGGCACATTTTTCAGACCTCATTTTCTTCTTCTAGTCAGAAATGGCCTTGTACTTAGCTTTGAATTGTGCACTAGCCTGAAATATTGTCTGGTTCTTTTCCCAGCTATATTGTTAGGTCTTACATTATTTCTTTTGCAAAACTTGCTTTCCATTGTATGTCAGGCAAATTGTAAAAGTCCTTATTTCTGTGGGTTCTAAAATTCTTGAATATTGAGGTACTAAAACTATCTAATTTTGGGATTGTTTGGGGTTATTTTTCTGAAATTTATTCTTAAATTAATTTGCCTATTTTCCTTTTAGTCTAGCAGCAGTGTTTGTTACTCTCATTTTAAATCCTAAAATCTTGAAAAATCTTAGCTAATTATTTGAAATGGAATGCAAATGTTGCTATTCACACAGCGAAAAATGAAGCACATTATTGCAAGTAAGCAACGACGAGTAAACCAATTAGTGTATGCATGGTGAATAGGTGTAGAGGATGTTTCAAGGCAGAAAAAAGGGAAAAGTTTTTTAAATACTGTATTGTGTTTTCTAGCATTTGATGTCATTGCAACTGAAGTACTTGATTGATTATTGCATCTTTAAAGTTAACTAAAACACTTCAGTCTGTTACAGAACTACACAGCTTATAGCATTCTCTCATTACTTAGCTGAATCATCGAGTCTAACCATCTAACCACTGTCAAGTCCACCACTTAAACCACATCCCTAAGTGCCACATGTAGTAGCTTCATGGCACAAATGGTCAGTGACTGCCTTTTGATGTGTCCTGAGCTGCTCTGCTGTGTTGTGTCCTTTTTTGGCAAAGTCTGGCAAGTTCGGATGCTGTGACTGGGCCTTATGCTTGTGACTGTCATAGAAGATCTGCCCATCTCCATCTCCCCTGGTGTCTAAATTCTGCCCGTGTGATGCTATTGTGAGTAGTGTTCAGTAAAAACAGATTAATGAGATGATTTCCTAGGTCTTTATGTAACTATCTATTCTAAGAAAATATAAAAATGCTTGATTTTTGAGTCATAAAAATGTGATTGGATGTAGTTTATAAGTGGAAAAATACCTCTGGGTATCAGATACTTGTAACAATATTACCCAGGAAAAATGCCTAATGCTGCTTCTGTGTTCCCTTTCCCAGTCCTAGCAGAGTCTTTTTTTCAGACGCAGTTTTTAAATTTGCCTTCTCAATTCAGATGTTCAGCTGTGGTTTTTTGAGAGTGTTCTATGCAGCACTTTGAGAGTGGTTGTGTATCACAGACAGGTAACAAATTTTGTTGGACTACCCTTGGGAAATCAATTTTCATTTTGCTTTTTTGAGGCTTGAAACAAACTGCAACATAAATGGCTTTGCAATCAAATTCCACTGCAAGCCTGAACATCAAAATCCTCATTAAATGTGATCTGGGCTTCCTGCCTGACTCCCTAATTCTTGCGAGTTTCTTTCAGTGAGGGAGGGTCCTGAAGAAGTTCAGGCGGGGGCAGGGGGGCAGAAGAAGGGAAGGACAAAGTTGTGGATTCTGGAGCACCTGGCCTGCGAGTTGAATGGTAATTGACTGTAGCGACCACTGGATGTCACTTGTTCCACATAAATGCATCTAAGTTAATAGTCTGGCATCAGAGACAATAGTTTGCGTGTCCCTTGCGAACACGGAATTGGTGCCTAGGTGAGCAAGGGAAGTAGATTTTTTTCTTTCGCTGCCTCGTGCTTTTTCACCTGAAACTCAAGTCAGCTTAATTTGAAATGATACCTTGCTGCCTTGGGGTGCAAGATGCTTGTAGCCGACTTTCGCCCGTGTTACCCTATGAAGATTCTTAAGTGGGGTTGAGATGCTGGCTTTTCCTATAGTGTGGAACCATGAGGCAACCATCAGGAGGATCCTGTTTCTGCCAGTACCACGCTGGACTCCATCCCCTTGCAGCATTCACATCGACTTGCACCATGAGTTGAGTCAACAGAAATGTGGTTTTCACAAGAGTGCTTTTGATCTTCTGTGTGTTTGTAGGTTTGCCTTAAATATGAAAATGTGAGTGTAGAGAAACTTACATCAGCCCTAAAAAGGAAAGATACATAACAGCAACAAAAAAATAGAGAAAAGATAGAAAAGAAGGAAGCCCAAGAAGAAGTATTCAGTTCTTGAGGTAGTGGCCATTCACTGCAGAATATTTAGCTAAGGAAGTTCACCTCTTGAAAAAAATGTATGGGCAACATCAACACCAGTCAAATGTTAACTGTCCTTCAGTGTATTGACTTTTGTAGTTAAACTGGATCTGGTCATGTGTTCTGCCAACAAAATTATGTCTGTATGTACAGCCCATCTGTTATGCCAGTCCTAATGTCTATCTGACAGCATTATCAAAAGACCCGAATAAAAGGAGCAAGGGCCTTCTCCTGACTAAGCCACAGAGAACTGTGGTAAGTCTTTTTCACTTAGGTGTCAATGCACTTGTTGGTAACCCTCAGCCAGATCACATTATTTCATCACTTCATTTCCTGGCTAAATTTTCATCTTTCTAGTAAGTATGTAAAATAAGAAAATAAAACGTTCTAAATGTATTAACCAAGTGCAATATAAAGACATGTAAAATAAATCTAAAATAAATAAATTGCATAATAGAATCCCATAATTCATGGGTTTATGTCAATACAGACTTTGTGTCATAACACTTCCTGTCTAGGTGTCAGGTCTTACAAAATTGTACTAGTATTTAGGATGTGGAATGACACTTTTCCTTAATGAAGTGATGTCTACGTCTTGCAACGACTTCAGGTTGAACGTGTTTTTCCCATGTGAACTGAGTTGTTCTGAAGTGTTATCATATTCTCACAAATGAAAACCAAACACCTGAACAGAACTGTTCCTGCCATCTGGGAAGCAACATTTAAAAGACCACCTAGTGAAAAATCAATTCTGATTTTTATTTCCAACCAAAACTTTTTGTTGAAAACAAAAATACATGTTGTTGCGTCTTACAAAATCCTGTGTATTTTACTTGAAGAATGGAAGTTCAAGTGTGGGTTCAATCTAAAAACCAGCAATTATTGTTAATTTTCTCCTACTTGTCATTCCCCTGAAACTTAAGACATAAACACTGAGGTGATAGTGTCTTTGCAGGGTACATTAATACATTTTAAATATGATTGTAAGTTTTTATTGAGCTTTCACCTATTTATGTTAAATTGCTATATCAAAGTTTCATTTAGTGTTTTGGAAAACTCGTTATTACAGTAATATATCAAATATCTCGTGTTTAAAACTAAAATAGTCTTTTTTTCCCTTCTATTTGTATTTTCTGCATCTGATGTCATCTGATATTAAAACTCAGGTAAGGGTCACTGCATAATAGTCTCATGTAGCTGTTGGTTACCAGCTCTGCAGGCTATTTTGTTAGAGAATGGTATTTTTCAAGGGTCTTTTAATCAATCTGAGTGTTTTTATGTCTGGTCTTTGATTGCATCTCTTATAAAGGAGTTTTGTCTCCTCAGTTCTGTTGTGTCTTAAAACTCCACAGTGAAGCTTGCAGTCCCAGTTTTTCATTGCTCTATATAGTGTTAATTTCAGTTGACTCTGTCTGGTTATTATAATACCATATTAGATACTAATGGAAACAACAGAGCTTGTTTACTCTTAATTACATACAATTCAAGCAGTGCATAATGCAAACCTTTGCTAATTTTGTTTCAACAGTTAAACATATTGGTCAAATTTGGTAAATGATGCCCTGAAGGACTGTGCTGCAGATTACAAGAGCTGAAGGAGTTTGTCAGGTGCTTTCTGGCACTGAATATTTTAATTAAAAGTATGAGGAGACCTTTTGTAATCACACACATGTGAGGACTAGGAAAAAGAAATGGAATAAAAAGTTTACCTTTACCTTATTGTTGTGCACTTCAACATATTTTTTTTTTTCTAACAGCTATACCATGATACTTCGAATGTTCCCTGTGGAATTCAGATAGGGAAGGAGACGTGTTTCCACCATGGCTGGTGGTGGAGGTAAGCTTTCATGTGTTATATCTCCATCCCCTCTCTCAAGAGCCAAATTCACAGTTTGTTTCTTTCTATGATGATTCCACTTGCATTCAGTTTGCATCTCATTTCACGTTTGAGGAGGAGGGCAGAGGGCTGCTGCAGGTAGTCAGTGACATGTATTACAACTTTACATCTTGTTTCCCCATTTGCCTTTTGTCCTCTGGGCAGTGTGGGTTCCATCACAAGCAAGCTATTTTGAGTAGTTTAATTCATTTTGTGTTTTTGTTTTGTTTTGTGGGTTGGGTTGTTGTTGTTGTGGTCTTTTTTATTTGTTTGTTTGCAACTTTCTACTTCACATGATGAAGAATTTCAGAAGAGCAAGAAGAGGTATCAGAGTTAGTGTGTTGTGAAGTTTCTGCCTTACCCTTGCTTTACCTCATAGCTAAGTGAGGAAGACCTTGGTGGATGGTTTTATTAATTTACTTGTCTAGGAGTTGTATGGGTCTCCTTGTTTCGGGAAGTTATCCAGTTCTAAATTGCAGAAGCTTGCTTAGCTTGAATTGTGCCTGCTAATTCCAAATGAGCTCTTCTATAAATCTCATAGAATATCTCCTATATCTGATATATAATACTTAAAACATAATTTAAGGAAGCATATTATAGCTTTAAATTCAGGTTATGTAAAATCATAGATTTGTATCCCAACAGAAACTCATGCATATAATGGTACCAAAACTACAGACAATTCTTAGGGCAGTAGTATTTTAATCATAAAAGAGTCCATTGCTATAAATTTTACTAAGTCAGGTTGCAGGCATTGTAAGTGATGAAATGAAACAGTACCTACTTGAGTTCCTCTTCATGCAAACATTTCAAACAAACTGTGGCAAAGTGAGTAATGCCTGCATTAGTGTGCTGCAGAGTGATATATTCATTAATTCTTTTAAAGTGTGTCGTGAACCTCCTTGTGAATCATGAGAAAAGACCAAGTCATTCCAACCTGCTGAGTGTCAAAAACTATCAAAAATGGTAAAGAAACTTATTTAGGATTGGTTTTGTTCATGCTGCTTTTTAAAGCTTGTGTGCCTGTGTACTTTAATGTTCTGATTGGCTATTAATAAAAACCTTTTTTTCCGTTTGTTTTTTTTTTTTTTTTTTTTTTTTCAGCCAATATTGAAACAATTCTGCCACTGACAGCTCACAAAAGAAGTAGAGGAAGCTAAAGTTCAGGTAACATAGTGCAGCTAGAAGTCATTTTGTTCAAAGAAAACGAGCAAGAAGATATGACTCTTTTGTTGAGTTTTGCCAAGTGTCAAAATGACTCATGGTGTAACAGTGGGTGCATGTATGCTCCATGTCAACAGCCAGGAAAGCCCCTAGTTCCATGTCCTGATAGACTCACTGTTATATTGGAAAAAAAGTCTTTATCTGGAACATCCTCTGTCTGAGTCTTAAAATGATACAGGTTGGCAAGATTTACCATAGCTTAGAGGAAAAGGGTAACTTGACTATGCTGAGCAGAATTCACTTCTGCTCTTCTCCCTCCAATGAGGTAGATTTTGGCATTAACTCTGCTATGTTAGTGTGAATGACCCCTTTTCAGGAGAAGACCTTTCTGAGTCTGGTCTCAAGAGAGCAGGGCTAGCGGAGAGCTTCAGCCTGGTGTTAACACGGCCAATACACTACAGCGTACAATGGTCTGGATGGCTGAACAGCATGTAATGCTGGGTTTGCATGCTGCGCCTCCAGAAGCACTGAGCTCTTAAGGTTCGAGCCCAGGAGGAATTTCTGTCTGGAGAACTGAAATGGTTTAGAGAGGCTTCATTCCTCCCCAGGTCAGACAATGGGGAAGGACCCGTTTGCACTCAATTTGTGAAAGACAGGCATTCCTTCTAGTGAAGCTGCGTAAGTGAAACTGTGCAAACAGGCCCTCAAATAAATGCATTTCAATATGCAAAGTAATGTGTAGTGCTTTCTCTAATTAAAAACTGTTTATGTGAATAATCTCTTTGGAAAATAGGGGAAAACTATCAATTTTCCCACATTTTGAACTCTAGAATGTGACCCCGATAGGAGAATTACCTTTGCCAGCAGATTTTTTTTCATGAGCAATACTCTCTGGTTTGACATTTGAAACTTGTGCCAAAACCACTGAGGTCAAAAGGTAGAATTAAAAAACTCCTTTTTCTTTTCCTTTCTTTTCTTTTCTTTTCTTTTTTCTTTTTTTTCTTTTAAAGGAACAGGTATGTCTTTCTGTACAGCAAGTAAAGAGACGGAACATTTTTGCCTTTCAAGAAGTTATTTATTCACTAGAAGTTTTACAGAATAAAAAGTTATTTACACACTGGGCAAATATGTTCTGTTTATCTGCCAAGACAATTCTTGCACCATAGTAATTCCTTCTGAGGAAACAAATGTCCCCTTTCACATTACAGCTATGCACAGTTTACATGAATTTTTCCAGGACTCCACTTTAGAAAAACTGCAGTAACATTTACATGTTTTTCTTTTCCCTCATGTGTAAGTTGTGACCTTTTTATCATGGCCCCATGCTTATACAAGCCAAAGCACTGGTAGGTGATAACCTGTAGGTGTTATGAGAAGTATTTTGCTGAACAGGAGCACTGGAAATTTTGTCAGAGAAAATAAAGTTTTACCACATCCGTGTTAGAAGGGCAGACCAGAGTAGGATTTAGGAGCTCAGACTTGATTCAAATGTGGGACTATGTGATCCATGAAACACACCCTTGATTTCTTCCCATTTTTTAGGTTCCCTTCTAACAGTGTTGAGAGGCCCATTATGCTTAAACCAATTCTCCTAACATTTGTTGTGCCAAGAATTCTGGTATTGCCTACCAGTGAATTCTTTAAATAAAGTCTGGAGGCTGGGCTGAGTGATGCCTGGTTCCCTTGGGATGCCAGTCCTCTGGGAATTCTCCCAGGACAATTAAACCCGGTGGCCCAGTGAAACTAGATTCCTATCAAAATAGAGTTATACAGGTGCTTTATCTTAAAACAGGATTGGCACAAATATATTAGCAAATAACATATAGAAGAACATCTTGGTCAGAGCACTGGCTCTGTAAGTAGGTCATGTAAGCCATGAGGAGACATCTGCCTCCTCAGAGAACTAAGATATGTCTCCAAGAAATTGTTCTAAAAGTATGGACTTAGAAAAATCTTATACTTTTATTCTATTTTTGATTAAACTTGACTTTTTAATAGTACCAGGCACAAACATTTATAAAAGGGGTGCACAAGTTTGAGTTGTGAGAAGGGAATTGGATCATCTCCTCCTTTGGTGAAAGTACCACTGCAATCACATTTATTGCTCCTGCTGGCCACATCTGTAGATATCCTAAACTCATTCTGCACAAATGAACATCTATAACACAAACCCTGAGAAAGTATAAAGCCCCTGAAGGGACCAGACTAGAGAAAGACCAGTATGGAAGTTGGACTTCAAATTTTTAAGTACTTTCTGGCCATACAGGTGCCTATGAGTATAAATCTATCCTGAGGTAGGCTGGATTTAGTGCCATAAAAATCATCCTTGAAGATCTAAGCTGTAGCCATTTTCCCAGGGTAACTCCATATGTGGTGTAGCAACCAAAAGGGTTTTCTTGTACTATGCCCTTGCACTAGGACCCTATAGCTCTGCAACAATTCTCCTTTAATACCTCACTGCGCAGAGCCCCAGGCAGGAGGTTTCTGTATCACTGCTGGTTTCCTGAAGGGCCAGTTCTCATCTCCCAGAGGAACAGAGCCCTCCTGACAATCTTCAGATCGTTGCATCAGGTGCTGAAGGCAGTTAGTTCGTCTGCAGCACATGGCCAAGGAAAGCATCTCAAGCTGCCTCTGCTACCCACAGTTTTGTGGGACAGAGATCTGTGGCGATTTTAAATGGTCAGAGTAAAGCTGGTTTTGCTGGACTAACATCCCACAGGTACATTGTCTCCACCAAGAATTCTCAATAAAATCCAAGAGACATTTTTTAAACCTCATAACTTCTCAGATATGCCCAATTGCATAGCTTCAAAATACTTTGCATACCACTAGGATTAAGGATTATTTGCTTTGAGTCACCTGTACCTTGGAGTATAGCAGTTACAGATTTGCTCTTACTCTTGATCATGTCTTACTTTACTGAAAAAGATGGTGGAGTTTTTTCTTTTCGCTAGCAAGTTCCTTTTCTATTGGAGCTGATGTATCATTCACAAAAGACTTATGACATTATTTACATGACATATAAGATGTCATTCACAGAAAACCTTTATAGATGCTATCTGTGGAGAGTATAATTATCCTGATGAGCTGCATTTTCTAAACACCTTGTGGAAATTGTAACTTTCTCTTGTTGTCCTATGTTTTAAAACTGAGGTAAAAATTATCAGAAATTAAATGTGCAACACAGGTTTTATGCAGTAAGTTCAAATGGAGATGTTTCCTGAAAGAAATATGTCATTTTATAAACATATTTCCTTTTTTTTTGGAGAAGAATTTGATCAGTATTTCCTGTGTTTTAATACTCTTGACGCATTTGTTATGATTGGCCACGGGAAAAGTAGCTAGACATTTGGCTAGTGGAAATGGAAGATATATTATTGTTTTCATTACCAATGGTAGCTTCACTGTTAGGACAAAGGAATGTATTTTCTTTTAAAGGGTTATTGGTTACCAGGTTGTTGGTACTGTAATGTAAAGTAATACTGAGGTGGTGTGAGACTGATATAAGATATACTGTTAAAAATGAAAATTGTGAAAATATTTCAGTTAGTTTTTTTCTTCCTTGCATTTTCTCTGCCTAGGCAGTGAGAACAGGCCGGTGCTTGGACTTTTTTTAAAAAAAACTATTCCATTTCAAATACTAGCTTTTGTAGAATAAGGTGTTTCTTAGAAATGCAGTATAAGGGGCCTCTTAAAATCTGAACTGTGCTTTTTGCTGAGGCAGTTTAAAATCATCTTACATTTTGTATTGACTTTACATTTTTGTTTAAAAAGTTATTATTAAATTCAAAATTTAGGCCTAAGCTATCTTGATACCGTCTCTTTAAGAAAATGTCAGCATATAGTAAGCACTCTGGATATGCTTTAAATTTTATTATTGTAGAGGGTTTTTTGGGGGAAGGGGAAAGCAGAGGTCTATTGGACAATTCAGAGCAAAGGGGAAGAAAACCTAACAAATTCTTGGGTACTGTCCAACTCCTGAGCTAAGCCATGAACTCCATATTTGGCTTGAAATAAGGAATTTTCTCCTCAACAGCTGTCCCTGGAGTCAATATAAACTGTTCTAAAACATTTAGTTACCAAATGAGAGAGACTACAGGAGACACTAAACCAAACTGTTGTGAAGCACTGGCCATTGCAAGGGAGCCCTGATTCACAGGCTGACATTGCATAATGGTGCAGCTATTCCCCTGCACGTTTTCAATGTTATGCCATGTTGCATAATGAGAGGACTTCTGAGGCACCTAAGTAATTCCTTCGGGAGGAATGACAGAGAGATCAATAAAGCTGTTTGTAAGGATGGAATGCAGATCCAGGCACGATGACAGAGGCTGAATTACCTTTCCTTTATTCCTCAGAAGACTACAACAAAAGAGTATGGTATTCGCCTCTTTGCCTGTCTTTGTACTTTTGAAAGACTTACTGGTCTAAAAAATGATGATTTTTCAAAACAATACTTTCTGACAATGGAAGAAAGCCAAAACTCTGTTAAACATAAATGGACTAATAGAAATAAAAGAACACTTTGAGTAAAATTTTACCATTTTGAATTAAGTATGTATTCATTTGAAGTCTCGAAATGCTCCTTAAAATGAAACCTTAAGAAAGATGTTATTTTTCTTCTTTCACTCATATATCTTCATAAAATCAGGATAAACATTCTTTCTAAAATGCTGCTTGACTCCTCAGCTGCTGAACTGAAACCCTACTCTAATCCAATCTATGCAACTGAATAATGAACTGAGACTGAGATTACCTACTCTAGGTTGTATATTTATACTTCTAGAAAAGCAGCAACCTTAGTGTATATTTAAACAATATATAAAAGAGAGTACATGCAAATAAAGAATGTCAGGTAGATGTAAACCAGAACTGGATGGAGTAAGGGAGCTATGAAGCTGTATCTTCTCTTATGGAACATTTTGCAGTCTGCTAAGAACTGTGGGTATTTTATTATCATCAAGGATGATGACTAATGTTGAAACCTGAATTATTGACACGACCAGAATCCATCACAGGACAGAGTGATTTTTGCATGATTTCTCCCTTTAAGGGCAGTTAAAAAGTATGGAATAAAATGGGTTTATTTTCTAATGAAATGCAACAATTGGCAATAGAGGCCTTGCAACCAATGTGAAAGTTTTAACCTATCTTAGGGCTGAATGTGATATCACATCAAGAGTTTGAAACTAAAGCCTTTAGCACACAGATATTAAATAAAGGTTGCTGGCAATGAACTCTTTTATGTTTTGGATGCTGTCTGTTTTAGATGTGGTTAACCTCATTCCATTAAACTGGAGGACTGTTTATACTGTTACTAGAAAGAGCATAGCACAGAAAAACCCCCTACAACTTAGCATTTATTCAGTTGCAGAATAGAGAGACAGTATAGGAAGAGGATGGTAAGGCATAGCTAAAGGAAAAAAGACAAAGTAAACATATAAATGTGTAAGAATGCAAATAACTGTGGGTTCTGAAAAGATGGGGGTTTTTCTTGTATTGCCCATAGTATTTGAGGGCTAATCTGTTCCCAGTAATGACTGAATTGTATATTTTCTAACTGAGGTATTAGATTTCTAAAATGGTATTAGATTTCTGTACACAATTGATGTCTTCCTGAGTAGGACTGTTGCCATGAGTGAACGACAATACCATCTTAAAATTATACCTAGACATAAGAACCATATTTTTACATAAAATGGATCATATACTTTGATATGTAGTGACTTCCTAATGAAAGGAAACCATGCTCTAGGGACATTCTTCGAGGATAGTTTTCTCTAAAGCCGTGACACTGGTTGAGTCAGCTAGCGTATGCAGTGTGGGTCTTACCTCTTTCCAGTAGCCAAATGTCATATTCCTCCAGCAGCCTAGTGGAGAGCCCACAGTAATGTTCTGCATCCATCCTAAAGCTGAACACTCATCTTCCTAGGACAGCTAAGGTGATCAATAGGTGAAAACACAAAGAGCAGCATTGTATTCACTTACCTTTGTTTCCTGCAGCTTGTTTGGCTACTTGCACAATGATACCTTTCACTCCTGCCTCTTGTAGAAAAATTGCCTTTGGCTCTCCAACCTCAGACACTACATGGAGAATAAATTAAATGGTGTTCAAAAGCAATTCAGTTAAATTAAGATGGACGTAGAGCTGAAACTCAGGCTCGTGCAGTCAATGAAAACCCTGCAAGAAAGCAGAAAATTGAAGTTAGAATGATTTAAATTCATACAATTGAATCTCTATGGTAACTCCTAAATGAAGTCCATTGTCTGTTAATAAATCATTTTTTTGTGTGCATGTTCTTCCAGAATAGCACTGATATTTGCTGCATCTACTTGCATGATCTGGTTCCCTGTTAAGAATTTATATAGTATGAGCATATCCAATATTTTGACTGAAATCTCCTTGGGGAATTGATGGTCTTCAAGTTTTATTTTGCATATTGTAAATTGTGTTGTTGACACTTGATAAATAATAGCAAGTATCAATTTAAGTGGTCAGATAACTTCATTAAAAATTATTCATGGATGTCTGTTCTGAGAAGTCCTGAAGTCAAGGCTTTAATTTAAACATATTACTTTATGTAAAATTTAACTTCTCTATACAAGGTTTCAAAGTAATAGTGTGTGGTTTTCAAGTTCCAGACAATGGCTGATTAGTTTTGTTATGGGATATCAGTAGTGAAAGTTGTTTAAAGTTGTCAATCTGCGGTCTGTGCTAAATCACATCTTATTTCTGTGAATTTTACTAAACATACCCTTACAAATAAAAATTAGCTCACAGCTGTCAAATGTTGACAATTCATATCTGCTGAAATAACTGATTTTATAAAAATATCCAGTAGAATGTATATGTGGCACTTGGGCACAATCTGCGCTCAATATGGAAGCAGGTTTATAAGTATTAATGTCATAAAATTTATGATGCCCGTAACCTTTCATTTCTGTGGATGTAAAACCTTGAATTTAAAAATTGTTTGCTGTTAGAAACAAAATGATCTGGAAGTAATTCTGTTTCAGACTCAGAACAAGGTTTTATGGAATGGTTGGGGCATTTTTTTAATCTTCCTCTAAGGAGGACAGCACTATGACCATAAGCATCAAGGGCTTAAGTAAATCTGTTTTACCTTCATTTGGTCCAAGTTTGCTCTAAGTGCCTGTAGCTTTATTAGTAAGATATATAGCTGCACTAGTAAAACTGCTTGTGTATTTCCTGGCTGTGGCCCAAGCCAGCTGGTGCATTCACAGGGGAGGCCCAGCTGTGAGACCCTCCAGAAGCCATTCCCAAGAACTGGTTTGGATGCATCTACCCTGATTTCATGGGTGGATGGTGAAGGGGACGCATGTGGTATGCTATGTGCATGGCTGGTTAGCCTCAGAACCATCAAACAGTACTGGTCCTGCTGTGACTATCACCAAAGCATCTAGAAAGACTGAATTGAGGACTCTCCCTTATCGGAGAAATCTTCTGTGAACAAGAACAATTTATCAGTGCCTTCTGGAAAAACAGTGACTGGAAAGTTTTGTTACACCCTAGAAAATAACTGTGCACAGTGCTTTTGCAGGCAAGTGTGTTTAGCAGGGATCTGCCCTAAATCTCTTCTCTGAGAAACTGTAATCTAGCTTTCCATTGTTGTTCTAGTCCTTATTTCACTCCTGACATGACCTGGGACTGTTTCTTTGCAGATCACAGAGAGTTATCATACTCCAAGATACTACCCTGTAGAGTTTCCCCATAAATGCAGGTGGACAGAGAGCTCCATTTATCTCTCCAGCAGATGTACTGTCTCTTCCTAGTAGCTCATCCTAGTGAAAAGCATAGTTTCTCACCCACTTTTCATCCCTGTCAGAAGAAAGACTGAACAAAACATTCCCCAAATCTTATGTCAGTTGTATTGTACTGAGAAAAATGATGTATAACCATGAATTTTGTACATAAAATACTTATAGTGAATTCTAAGATTCTCTCCCCTGGGTTTGACGTCATATTAACATGTGCCAAAATCAGGACCTGCAGCACAGTCTATGATGAATTCAGTCTCCCAAAGATGTGAGTCCCTAGGGCGCCAATTATTTGAGTTAATATATTTGGCATCCAGTACTTCCATCTGAAATTCATAATCCCCAGCACTAAGAGGTCAAAAAAACATTTGGAAACAACTGACAAAGGCATTTTCTTGCTGTTACTGTTTCTGGGATTAGTGTGGAGACATTTGTCCTCTGCAAACATTAGTTTGAAGTGTTCTGTGACTACATCTCTAGTCCAAATCTTCTTGTGAAGAAACTAGTATCTCTTGACTAGACCTTAAAATTGAATCTATTCATGACCACATGACCTTCTTTTAGGATCTTGCCAAATCTGACAGGCTAAGTAGGATAGGGTGTATTGGGAAACTTCTGAGGAGACACTGCAGTGGAACCTAAGGGCAATCAACAAGTCACTTTTGTCATAACTTTCCTGGTCTTGCACATAGTTTTTCATACTGCTACTCATTTCTCAGTGTGAGCAAGGCAGTGTCTGTTCACATGCCCAAGTTCAACTGCCAGGTTTTTGGGTCGCTCAGTGGTGTGTAAAAATGCTTTGGACCCACAGTACCTTTGTCCTTACCACAGCATCATATGGTAGACATTGCACAAGCTGCTTGTCAGGTTTTTATTGAGTGGATCCCCAAATTATGAGGGCTGGGACTATCCTAAGTTGCTGCCTAATGGTGGAGTTGTGCATCTCTGAGCTGTGTGTGGTGTGCTTCCAGGGAACTGCAAGGGGATCTCAGTCAGAGAATACAAGTATGCTCATTACCCTTCTGTTTGCACTCCCATGGACTGTGAACATAACTTAGAGGGATTTCAGGGAGCCCCTTTGGTGCAGAAGCTAAGAGCAACCATCTGTCTCCATTGGGTGTACAAAGTTTGGTATCTTTCCAAATCTGTTTCTTTGTGCCTTGGTTTCACTTTGATTTAAAATATCATGCCTTTGTCTTAGAGAGAAGATTTGAGAACAAAAATACCAATGAGTGTGATATCCTTCTGTACCATTGCAATAGAGGCCATCAGTGTATTTTCTTTCTTTTTATGTGACAAGACTTAGATTTCAGATGTGCTTTATTAATTTCTTGGCTTTTAAGTGTTTCACTTTGGAAATTATGTGCTAAGTTAGTACACTGTCATTTAGTAAGTACACTGTCATTTAGCAATATTCATGTTTTTTGCATAAACCCCTTTTCCCCCATTAATAAAACCACCAGTTTGGACCTAGTAAGAAATTATGGAAGGCCTAGCTAGTCTTATATGTATTGTAAGTTACACACCAAACCACATCTGTCCATAAGAAAAGTAGTTTTCAGTTTTTGAAATGATTTTCTTTTTTTTCAACATCATCGATATGGAGTAAATTTTGCTAAATAAAATTTTGAGTCTGTCTGTGTTTGTATTTTCCCAGGCTCTTTTAATGCTTGAGGGAATAATTTATAGGGCTATAATTTTGTGGGTTACTGTGTTATGACCATTTATAAATGGCTCCTTAGGGCACTAAAAGGGCCAAGAACATGTAAATACAAACACAAAACAGAAACAAATACCTGCAACATGAAGAAACTTACAAGGAGAGAGACCATATGGCTTAACAATTCAACTCCACTTAAAGGTTCCATTCACCTTCTGTTAAAATAAAAGCATGTTTTACTACTGACTGTAGTGAAAGAAAAATTGAATGCTAAAACCCCACCTGTAATATGACAATCACCTGTGTTTGATAGTATTCATGGTAATGTATATTTATTTCTTTAATACTGGGCACAGTTCTCTGCTACCAAATATAACTCCTTGTTCCCCTTCCCTCCAAATTTAGTAATGAATATTTTGCAATACTGTAACTTCAGGCTTGTGTGATTAATAAGCTCTTTATGATTTTTTTTAATGCAGGACTGGTTAAAGAGAACTGTTGTCTGGGACACTTGATGGGAGCCAGGCGTGGTGGGTCCTGGTCAGTGTTTAGTGAAGAGAGATACATGCTCCCACAGGAAGAAATGAGAGCTTTCCTGGGCTGACATACCCTGTGGAAGCACACACCTTATTGTCCAGACCATCCAAGCAACTGTCATGGGCAAAACATTTCAGGGCATTTTGACTCAATTTATGTCCAGTTAACATGAAGTTCTGAACAGTGGTTTGGCTATTAAAAAAAAAGTCAAAACCAGTGATAAAAAAAGATCACTTTTCCCTCTATGTTTCCCAGGCTCGACTTCCCCTGAGTTTGCTGTGGTCAAATTCAGTCTGTCCCACATAGCCCAGTCAGGTGATGGGTGAAACAGGAAGTCTGGGCTTGTGTGTCTAACTCTTTTTTCTGCTGCTCTCTTCACTTACTTATTTTGTTCTGTTGCACGTTGCTTCTTACTGCATTTCCTCGGCAGCTATTTGTTTCTAAATAATTTTCTTTGCTCCATTTTGCTTCTTCAGTTTGTTTTGGGTTTTTTGTATGTGTGTTTGGGACTTTTTTTGGGGGGGGGTTGGGGTTTTTTTGGCTACACTGCCACTTAGTGTCTTTCCTCTTATGTGTGTTGCCTGTTGGTCATGGTCACTGAGATGTCTCCCTGTCTTGATATGCATCACCTGGGAGCTGCAGTCCCACAAGGGTGTCCCTGCTGCAGCCTGGGTCACCTGTGCACCACTGTCCCTCGGGAGATTGAAAGGTATCTATAATATCTCTGTGAGTATCTTGCTCTGCATCATGCCTTGTGAAGTTTCTCTTCATTGCGATGTGAAAATTTCTGGTGTGCTTGTAATTGATCTGTAATTAGGTTCCTGAATGTACTTGAAAAGGTATTCCTTTGTACTTCAATTCTCCACTGTTATAGATGAGTGCACCACATATACTATACGCACACAACCTACAGACTATGAGGTACTCTGAGAGTGAGGTCATATGGACAAATGTCTCATTTTGAAGAGAAGATGCCGGTTGCTTTAGTGCGTGATGAGATTTTGTGAATAACTATGTGCACATTTGGCCCTATGGGCCAAATCACAGACAGAAATCCTGCACAGGACTAACATCCTGGCTTCATGGAGGCAAAGGTTGCACAAGCTAAACTCAGTGATTTAATGATTTAGGACAGTGCTTTTCTATGAGGAGACTGTGAAAGACAACTAATGAAATCAAGGCTTTGCCTAGCATATGGTTGCTATACATGTCTCCCACCTTTCTTGCAGAAACTTTGAAGATCCAGAAATGGAAAAGGCAAAAAAATTACTGGTTTAGGTCATTCTTGCTCCCATTAAATCTAGTATGAGTTTTTCCAATAAATCTATTTGAATTGGGACAGGAGACTGTGTGAAAATGTTCAGTGTGGCTGAGGCAAACAGTCCTACCTTTTTCCCACCATAGGAAATTTTTACTAAATGGTAAGAAAATGAAAAGAAGTGATGTAATCAGGAAGCTTTTACAGCCACACTGATGGTTTGCAGAAGAGTAGGTGCCATTTGAACAATGCTGCATGAGACTCAAAACCTCCTGGCAGTAAAGTCAGTTCTGAATGAAAAATCCTTGCCAAATGCACCCTGTCATGTTTTCCATCAGTAGGGCTGGATATTTGTGTATAATTCCTGTGGGATTGGAGGATGGTAATGTATACACACAGAAAAAGTTCAATTTCAAGTAGCTGCTAACATCCAGTAAACAATATGTTCCAAATTCCTTTCAAGGAATATACCAGATGGCCTTGTGACAGTCCATTTTTAACATCATAAAATGGGGAGAATCTAGGCTCTTATACTATGGGACTTTGTGACCAAGGCAGGGAAAACACAGAGATCTGCTGTTGGTACTGGACAGGCACTGAGTGGCAGGGACTCTCTCAGAAGAGTTTGAGATGCACCTGTGAATTAACTGACTTTTTAAAAAGAAAATAAAATCACTGCTCAGGGTTTTTGCAAAGCATCACATGCTTGTATTTTGTGTTTACGCATGCTCATAGTGAGTAGAACCTTTGCTCAGCCACATGGCAGGACTGAAATCCCTGTCATCAACAATGAAGTTACAGAAGAAAATTCCTCTGTGTTTAACTCACAGTTTGTTTCCTCACACAACACAGGCAATAAACATCAGCCACTGCAGCTCATCCAAACACACTGAATTCCCTTTTGACTTGAAGGGTGCATAGATGCATGTGGTCAGCCTTCACTACTCTCAGATAGCCTTTTGCACACTTGCCATTAATGTCATCAAGCAAAGGAACTGCTGGGTCTTAATTTGAAGAGGAGGACATGTGATGGGCCATACTTGAAAGTCAAAATATTTATCCAAGAGCTTATGCACTACTTCCGGATATTAAATAAACAGACTTCAAAATTAATGAGGGTATCTTAAAAATCATGACTCGATGCATCATAAAATGTACCATGCTTTGCCTTTGGGGTTTGAACTTTTAGACATCAGGGACATTTAGGCATATCTGTAAACCTCAGCACAAGAAACTCCATGTGGTGCCTAGGCCACCTAACCTGTGGCTTCATTTTAACTGCATCCGGACACTATTCTAGGACCTCTTTCCAATCAAGAAGTGTCTCTGGAGGCCTGTAGAGGGAAATTCTGTCTGCTTAAATTCTGTAGGAAGGATGAATTTGGCTACTTCAGGGTTTCCATACAAGGTGAGTGCTTAAAGTACAGATTGAATGCACCTACTTGAAAGCTACAAATTGAGATTGATTGCGAACTGGGATTTTGAGAAAATTATAATGTACTGCAATATTCTTGATGAACACCTATGAGATGCTAACATTATCAAAGAGTGGATGAGAACAACAATACAGTTCTGCTTGGATTACTTAGGGCCTTTAAATGCCTACAACTCCAAATAGAGATATCTTACCTTCTCCTTACTGTTTCTTTTCCTTTTTCACAGTTACAAATGATGACTGGACATTTCTTCTTGTCCTGTCACTAGTTGCTCAGGACAAGAGGCCAAACCTACCTTGCTACAACCTCCTTTTACATAGTTATATAGAGAGATAAGGTCTCTCCTGAGGTTCCATTTCTCCAAGCTAAACAACTTCAGTTACCTCAGCCAGTCCTCATATGGCTTACTCTCTAGACCCTTCACTAGGTCTGTTGTCCTTCTCTGGACATGGTCTAGTACCTCAATGTCTTTCTTGCAGTGAGGGGCTCAAAAATGAACACAGTACTCAAGATGTGACCTCAACCAGTGTCCACTACAGAGGGACAATCACTGCCCAGGTCCTGCACAGACCAGGATGCCATTGGTCTTCTTGGTAGGTCTGTTGTCCTTCTCTGGACATGGTCTAGTACCTCAATGTCTTTCTTGCAGTGAGGGGCTCAAAAATGAACACAGTACTCAAGATGTGACCTCAACCAGTGTCCACTACAGAGGGACAATCACTGCCCAGGTCCTGCACAGACCAGGATGCC
Organism: Acanthisitta chloris; assembly: GCF_000695815.1. Classification (NCBI taxonomy): domain Eukaryota; kingdom Metazoa; phylum Chordata; class Aves; order Passeriformes; family Acanthisittidae; genus Acanthisitta; species Acanthisitta chloris. Next base: position 27,618 of record NW_008691845.1, read on the forward strand.
ATTGGTCTTCTTGGCCACCTGGACACACTGCTGACTCATGCTCAGCTGCTGCCCACCAGCACCCCCAGGTCCTTTTCTGCCAGCAGATTTCCAACTACTCTTCACCCAGCCTGTAGCACTGCATGGGATCATTGTGACCCAAGTGCAGGACTTGGCACTTCACCTTGTTGCGCCTCATACTGCTGACCTTGGCCCATTGACTCAGACTGTCCAGATCCCTCTGCAGAGCCTTCCCACCCTCCAGCAGATCAACACTCCTGCCCAGCTTCACGTCATCTGTGGGCTAACTGATGGTGCCCTTGATCCACTTGTCCAGATCAATCATAAAGATATAAATAGGACTGGCCCAAATACTGAGTCTTGGGGAACACCACTTGTTGTACAAGTAGAAGTACTTGTTGTACACCAGCTAAATGTAATTCCATTCATCACCACTCTCTGGGCCAAGGCATCCAGCCAGTTTTAACCCCAATGTGTGATGAGTACACCTGCCCACGTTGTGGGCTGCCAGCTTTTCCAGGAGAATATGGTGGGAAACGGTATCAAAGGCTTTACTGAAGTCCAGTTTGACAACATCTATAGGCTTTGCCTCATCCATTAGGTGGGTCACCTGGTCATAAAGGGAGACAGGTTGGTCAAGCAGGACCTGCCATTCCTAAACCCATGCTGACTGGACCTGATCCCATGGCTGTCCTGTATGTGCTGCATGGTGGCACTCAGGATGATCTGTTCTGTAACCTTCCCTGGCAGTGAGGTCAGGCTGACAGACCTGTTGTTCCCTGGATCCTCCCTCTGGCCCTTCTTGTACATGTGTGTCACATAGGACAACCACCAGTCTTCTGGATCTCTCCAGTTAGCCAGGACTGATAATAAATGATGGAGAGTGGCTTGTTGACCTCTTCCACCGCTTCCTCAGTACTCTCAGATTAATCCTGTCCAGCCCTGTAGACCTGTGAGTGTATAAGTGGCACAACAAGTCACTGACTACTTCCTCCTTGATTACAGGTGATTTATTCTGCTTCCAACCCCTGTCTACCAGCTCAAGGGGCTGGTTGCCCTAAGGATAACTGGTCTTTCTGTTAAAGATTGAGGCAAAGAAGGCATTAAGTACCTCAACCTTTTCCTTACTTGGTGAGAATGTTCCCTGCCATGTCCAATAAAAGATGGAGATTTTCCTTAACCACCCTTTTGTTGTTAATGTATTTATAAAAAACCTTTTTATCTTTCACAGCAGTGGTCAGATGGAGTTTTAGCTAAGCTTTCACCTTTCTAATTTTTGCTTTGCATGAACTAATGATATTCTTGTACTCTTCCTGAATTGCCTGCCCCTTTTTCCAAAGGACTGTTTTTTAACTGTGTTCCAGCAAAAATTCCCTGTTCAATCAGGCTGGTCTTCTTCCACACCAGCTTGTCTTTCAGCACAGAGGGATGGCATGCTTCTGTTCCTTTTAAGATTTCCTTCTTAAAGCATGTCCGGTGTTCCTGGACCCCTTTGTTTTTATGGACTGTTTTCCAAGGGGCTGTCTGATCCAGTGTCCTGAACAAGCCAAAGTCGACCTGGAAGTCCAAAGTGGAGGTTTTGTTGATCTTTCTTCTTACTTCACCAAGAATCAAAAACTCTGTCATTTCATGGATGCTATATCCAAGACAGCCTCCAACTATCATGTACAGCTAAAGTCTATAACATTTTTCCTACATGACACACCTCATCCTTTGACTTTGTGCAGGACTACCAACAAAGAAGTAAAAAGCAGGATCTAACGGGGGTGACGTGCCACTAAGTTGAAGAAGGTATTTTGGACTTTACTGGTTAAAGCCAAATTTCCACTATAACCAATGAAAAGTGTTGCATTGCCCTAAATAAACTGTGAACTGAAAGGAAGAAATATTGCCACATTTTTAAATACAGAATCAATCTTTATGACCTATGAACAGAAGGTTCATCACTGTGGAAGCTTTATTACTTGCACAAGGAGACTACCTTCTCTTGACAAGATAACAAAAGTGCCCAAACATGGTTCCAACACTACTGGTTAGGTACTGCCATAAATGGTGGTTTGTGAAGCAGCTTTAATGCTTGTGATAATACTTTGCATTTCTACAGGGACTGCTATCTAAGCCAGAAGACTTATAAATATTAATTGAACTTTATCAAATTCTTGTAAAGTAAGTATAGTAAATATTGTGATGTTTAGATGAAAGATTATCTGAATCTTAAGCAACTTGCCAGAAGTTGTACAGTAATCCAGCACCTGACCTAGGAATACAGCTCTCCTCTAAGTGCTCTAAGCCTTTACCCTTCACTGGATTACAGTTCACTGAATGAACCCAGAGCAGTCTTAATACATATGGAAAAGATGCCTTAATGTCTTCTGTCAGCAAATTGCAAGGCAGCAAGTCAGCCACAGTGGAACTTACCAGGGAATTTGATGCTGGAGCAGTTGGATTCAATAATGCAACTAATTATACTTGATGTGGCATTATATGAGAGGGTTCTCCAGCACAGACAGAAATGACATGGTTGTTTTGAGAGTGGGAGAATCCCATCTTGGGAAAGTCAGTTGAATATTCAGGCTTGACTTTGAAGCCTTTGATGAGAGAAGCATGTCTGGTCTAATCTCTGAGTGACAGGTTCATAAATGCACACACTACAGTTGATACGCTAATGGCCACATTATGCTCTGCTGATTTTCTTTGCCCTGCTCATTCAATTTCTTTAGAGCCATCCAAAGATGAAAGAGAAAAATGCACAGTATGTGATAAAGACCAAAAAGAGATTTTGTTTGCAAACTCTTGTAATCAAGCAAGGCACTAGAAATGTACAGCAGCTCGTGTAACTTAAAGAGGACATGCAGCATGAAAGAATACCAGTCTTTTAGATGGAGATCTGTCAGTGTCCATGGGAGGTAAATGTAGATTAATGAATATACAATGTCACTGAGAACTGCAGGCTTCTGTCTTTGCTCACTTTGCTGGTCACATCTGTGGAAATCATTTGCTACCAATTATGACTCCCTCTCCTGTTTTATGTCATGTTGTGACTTATAAGCAGAAGAACAACTGGCTTCACTTCTTACTAGGGAATTCTTCCAGAACAAGATGAAGCAAGTCTTAGGCAATTGCAAACTGATGGTGAAAACACGAGTTGCTATGATGCTGTATCTCTTACTGATAGCTGCCGCAGCAGCGCTGGAACTCTGGACAGCTGGGGCAAAAATGGGAGTAGCCTATGAGCTGTGTTAATGCAAAGCACTGCTTTTGACTGGCTCTCTTTGAGTAAAGGCCACGTCTTTCTGTGCTTCCAGCAGGTTAGAAAACTCCCTCTGTAGCCATTAACAACAGCTGGTACAGACCATTACCAAGTCCATCATAAAAAAAATATTTGGAATCTTTGTTTATGCTGCTTCCAAATCAAGTAATTTCATAATGATAGTCTCATTTCAGGTCCCACTGGAAATTCATCTCTCTTTAAAATCTCTGAGGTTAATTCTTGGTACATGTGTTTCTTTTACAAAAGATAAAGTAAAAATTTTAATATTGCATTCATAAGCAAGATGTTCTTAGCAGTTTTGTAGACATAAAACCATTAATCTTTCAATCGATGATTAAAACCAAAAAGTTCATTAGAACCTGGATTACAATATATATAGCTGTACAATTGAATTTTGTCATTTTCAAATGTTCTCTCTTGTGTCAAAAGCAGAACTACATTAATTTAGGGATATATTATTGTGTGGAAAAGGGTTGTGAGCTGTGATGCTGGCATCTATCCTTATGAATGCCACTGTCCTGTTTGGTGTCCTATGGTGTGTGACCTTCCAACTTAGTATGCCTGAATGTACCCTGCCCTTTGACACTCATAACCTACACACCCTTATCCCCACACTGAAAAAAAAAGGTGGCACATGATTAGGCATAAAGATGCATTCAAAGAATGAACAATAAAGTTTATTTTTGCTTGTTGAGAGAGAAAAGTAAGGCAATGGGTAGGAATCCACTTTATCCTCTATGCTCCTCTTCTCTTTCTTCTGCCCTACCAAAGTGTAGAAGGGACAAAACACTCCAAACAGAGGCTCTGCTCTCCCCTCTAACTTTGGTGGGAACTGAAAATACAGCTCACAGCTTGGATTTGGAAGCTGCTCCTGTTGCTTGAAAATGCACCATTCTTCCTCATCTTTTCCTGCAGTTTGGATGTATCTGTTAGCTGACCAAGGGAGATGCATTCTCCTTGGATTTGGGTGTCTGAAACACCTTCACCTTAGTCTACTACTGCATGACTCTTAGGTTTGCAGCCTGTCCTTTTTGACTTACTGTTGTGCCCATAAATACTTATCAAATATTTTCCCTTTTCTGCCTCTTGTGATGGTCCCCCAAAGTACTGCTTTATTCAGTTATAAGTCTAAATGATTATTACGGTGCTGTAAAATTGTCTTCAGCTGACTAGGTCAGATCAGTAGATAGGTTGTGATGGTTGTTACATGTATTTTTTGTTGGACAACTCTGTGCTTTGGATTCTTGTTGCAAAGAGTCCAGACACTGCCAGAAAAAAATGCCTATGGGTTAGTTAATATTTGTATGAACCCTTTGTGCCATTTCATCCACCTCTTTAGGTGATTACATGCATGGAGTGGTTCTAATGATGTGTAAGGTACTCCATTCTTCAAGGCAGACTGTCCTTATATGCACTCTGTATGTCTTGATGATCTGCCTTCGGATCTATCTTGCTAGCAAAACAATTGGTCCCTGTCTTTGTGTTGCTGCAAAGTCACCTGGATAACAAACAGCTTGCACTGCTTGATGCTCCTGCCGCCTCAGAGAACTCAATGTCTCAGCCAATTTCCAGTCTGTGTGGAACTATGAGAACTGGACACAGGCAACTAGATACTTTTGTTCTGTCCTTAGGATTTCCCTGGTCCCTAGGTCAAATAGATACTGGGACTGCAGTGAGACACACAAAAATCCTGTGCAGGGCCTTCAAGACTTTCCCAGCAGCCTAAGGAGTGGGTCATCCTAATGGACTTTGAAGAATCATTGGTAGGCAGTGTGTGATGGTGTTAAAAGCTGCTTTGTGGATGGAGTATAAGAAAACAAAATAGCTTTCTCAGAGCTCTGATTATCCAAAGCAGTTAATTATTGAGATGTTATAACTGAAAGTGTATTGTAATTTGGTATAATTTGCTTAATAGTAAAATTAACGTGGTAAGTTATAAAAAAGACCAAGACACTTTCTGCCCTAAACTACCTTTTTAAGGTGGGTACTTTATTGGGGCATGTCAGTTCGTAAACTAAAATTATGCAATGACTTCATCCCACTTGGTAATTACAAAAAAATGCATCAATAGCAAAGAAAAAAAAAGACATGCAGACAGTGGGATGAAGAGGTTTGCAGGTGAAAAATAACAGAGGTGGACAGAACCCTGAAATAGGGAGAGCAAGAAATAGCTTTCAGAAAGAAAATTTCTTTTAGCAATATATACGTGCTTCATAGGAGACTGGGCTAGGAAACAGAAAGGCAGAAATCCTAAATCCTGCTGTGTACCTGTCTGTAAGTCTGAAGAACTCAGAACCCGAACTAGAAAGCCTGCAGTAGTCTTAATACATTGTGTTATCAGAAGTGTGCAGTAACAACTTAGAAGATAAGGGAATAGATAGGTTTCAGGAGGTTATTCTTTCATACAAGGCAAGGTAATGGATTTGCTTACAAAAGAGGTGATGTGAAAGTTGCTTCAATTGATAGGTGTTTCAGTTTTGTGCAATTGTCTTCTCACTGAAGTGAGAAGCATGCCTGACAATGTCACATAGAACTACAAATAAGAATGGGTACAAGAGTGCTTAGTTTTTAGAACTAGGCTGGACTTAGAGTTAAGCCATCAGTGAGACTTAAGAGTAAGAGAAACTGGATTATTACATTGCACCAGAGGAAAGTTTAGCAGCATGAAAGAGCAGGTGACAACACCTTTTTGCCTCAGTTTTTTATAGCAGGACAGGTTGTCCTCAGGACAACTGGCCTCTAGAACTGATAGACAAAGATAAAAACCAAATAGCCACCCTGAAATCCAAGAGGAAATGGTTACAGATCTGTTTAGCTGCTTGGATCCTTGCAAGCCTATGGGACCGGATGGGATCCATCCCAGGGTGATGAGGGAGCTGGCAGAAAAGTTCACCAAGCCTCTCCATCATTTGCCAACAGTCCTGG
>NW_008691846.1:0-227 GCF_000695815.1 Acanthisitta chloris
CGCGCCCGGGCGCTGCTGGCTGCTTCGCCGCGGCCTGTGCGCTCGCTGCTTTGCCTCTCGTCCTTTAAGTGCGCTGGGCATCCTCTGTGTTTTTCCTCTCTTGCCGGGTATGTGTGGGAATGATGCTCCTTAATTGAACGCGTTGATGCGCTGTTTGGTGCCTGACCGTCAGGGCGAGCAGGGACCGTTTATGTCCCTGTTCATGCTGTAACTAGCTTGGGGTTAAT
>NW_008691846.1:247-8170 GCF_000695815.1 Acanthisitta chloris
AGTATCTCAGGGATGATTGCTTCAGTTTTGCACCGGGCTTGATTTTCCGGAGTTTTGCTAATTTTTTTTTATCTCTGAGACTGAAACTAAGTCTTTCCGGGTGTGATGTGTTGATCACGTTGTTGGTGTTGTGCTAATTGTTCGGTTGTAAAAAGCTTCTGTTTTTTAGAATTGTTTAAATCTGAAATGTGGCCTTTGAGAGTCTTTGTTTGCTTTGCAGGAGTATTTTCACAGTTAAAAATATTTGAAGATCTAGTTAAGAATGGGGGAGGGAATTTTGGACCGGGCTGGGCATCAGATTGACCAAGGTTTTTTTTTGTGGGTTCTTTTTTTTCTGTGCAGATGAAAAGTATAATAGTAAGGAAAATGGGAAGCAAACTGTAGAAGCAGCAGGTCGTGGTCCCACAGTAAAATCTACAGGGAAACATAATTTGAAATGGCTGGTTAAGAAAATTCAGACAAAAAATTGTCAGTGAGCAGTTTTAAGGTTTTAGTGAAATGCTTAGCATCCAGACTGTTGTTAGTTTCACAGCCCTCAAGCCAGGAAACCTTGGGCTGCAGCCAAAAACATTCACACACTTGCTGTTATATCCTCTCTCAATGAGTATAATAATATTTCAGTACAAATCACCTAAGTGACCAGCCTGCTGCACACCCTAAGCACACCTGTGTGGTTTGCTTCTCAGTAGTATGTGAGGTAGTTGTTTTTAGCCTTCCCAGCAGTGGAATGACATTCCCTGTGGACTTTGCAAATCTGCATGGCTGCTCCACAGTGTAGACAGGGAATATGATACTATTGTGGGTAGGTAGCATATGTCTTCAAAAGCAGTGCCTTTTGTGACTCTGACGAAGACAATATCGTGGATCGTAATTAGAATCATAGAATTAGGAAGGTTGGAAAAGACCTCTAAGATCATCAAGTTCACCTGTCACTTGGAAGAGATGTAAACAGTTGTAGCTGGCACACCTGGATACAATGATAGGTTTGGTAGGTTTATGGCAATAATGGTTTTATAGCTGATTTACCTGTGTAACTTACGCTAATTTGTGTGGGTTTTGTGTTGTTCTTATAGAAGCTGATTATTTGGCATATCCAAGCATGAAGAGGAAAGTTGCAACAGCTGGAAAATTGAGGCTTAGTCCCAATGAAGAAGCCATGCTTCTGAAAGAAGAATACGAAAGAAGAAGAAAACTGAGGCTGCAACAAGTATGCCTGTGTTTTCACGAGTTTTGTATTTTGTTTAATGATGGAGCAAATTTAAGAAAATTAGCTGAAAAATTATTTCATGTAAATTAAATTTCAGGGTAAATATTGTGGAATCATTGTTTTGGTTGGAAAATACTTCTAAGTTTGTCAAGTCCGCTCATTAACTCAGCACAATTGAGGGCCTCCCTGAGCCTTCTTCAGGCTAAACACCCCTAGCTCCCTCAGCTGCTCCTCATAAGACTTGTGCTCCGGACCCTCCCCCAGCTCCAGTACCTCAGTGTCTGTCTTACTGTGAGGGACCCAAAACTGAACACAGGATTTGAGGTGCAGCCTCACCAGTGCTGAGTACAGAGGGATAATCACTGCCCTGGTGCTGCTGGCCACACTATTGCTGATACATGTCAGGATGCCATTGGCCTTCTTGGCCACCTGGGCACACTGCTGGCTCATGTTCAGCCGCTGTCCACCAGCACCGACTCCCCCAGCCTTTTCCTCCAGGCACCTTTCCAGCCACTCTTCCCCAAGCCTTGTAAAACCTAATGATTTAGTTTGTGAATTACTTTCATTTTCTCATGTTTATTTACTATTAAGTGCATATTTTTCTGGTGATACCTTCTCTGTTTGTTAGATTCACATGGGACCCTGTTTCAGAACATCTTCCCTACCATTTTTATTTGGTTATGAACACGCACTTTTCTCTGTTCTGATAGGCCACCTGTGTTAAGGTTTCCAACCTCTTACAGTGTTCCAGGTGTTTTCTCAGTGACCATGTAGAACAAATAATACAACTATGCCTAATACAGAACTTTACAGCTTTCTACTAGGCAAACTGAATTGCTGCAATATGTCATAGCTCTAAATGCCTGAAGTACTGCTCTTTTTAGAATGTCTGAGTACCTTTATGTTGTTTAGAACATGTGTGTTGATCATCTCATCTTTCTTTTGTTTCTGTTCTGCTGTTAGGCCATAGGTTTTTTTCTCCTTTTCTTAACCTTCCTCTGCTTAGTTCTTCACAAGCTGTTCAGGTCTTTCACATCTTCAAAAATAAATACCTTTCTTTAAGTCATTTACTTTGTACTAATCTTTTACCCTTCTTGAGCTATTTTCTTAGGTTTTTTGTCTTTAGTGAAGAGCATTTTACTGACAAAGTGGACAATAAAAACTTAGTAAACAGGCTTTAATTTATCAGAATAGGTCTTAATTTTCTTTAAACCATATAGCATTGTAATAGGAGTCTTTCATAAATTGTGTTGTATTTTTGGAGGGAAGGACATTCAGAGCAGTTTTTGCAATTTGTTTCAGTTGTATATTGCTATTTAGGTTTTAATTGAAGCTTATAACTAAGATTATTATTTTGTATATTCATTTTGGAAAAAAGGTAACAGCAACTTTAAAGATACTTTCTGGACAGATTGTTAATGGAATAGTAGATGAGACTGAAAGCTGGAAGGAGGGTAGACTATGTTGGGGAAAGTCTTTCTTCAAAAACTATTGTGTTGTCTTGGGTTGCTGACAAAAATGCTATTTCTGCAGGTTAGAGAGCAACAGAAGTATATCGCCTCGCAGATAAGACAGAAGGTGAAGCAGAGGAAAGAGGAACAACTACATCAGTTAGAGGAGGCACTGAGAGCTGAATGGCAGAAAGCACAGGAGGAGAAGATGAAAGCCCTAGAAGAACTGTATTTATCAAGCTTGAGAGCGATTGGTGAGGGTCACCGACAGGCCAAGGAGAATGTAAGTCAGCTTAATGTTATTGTGTCATGGTTTAACCCTATCCAGCAGCCAAGCCCTACACAGCTGCTCACTCACTCCCCCATCAGCAGGGCTGGGAAGAGAATCAGCTGGGTAAAAGCCTGGAAACTCAGAGGTTGACATAAAGACAGTTTAATAGGGAAAGCAAAGCCATACATGCAAGCAAAGCAAAATAAGGAATTAATTCAGTGCTTCCCATGGGCAGGAGGTGTTGAGCTATCTCCAGAGCTTCATCATGCAGAACAGTGACTTTGGAAGATAAATGCCATCCCTCCAGATGTCCTCCTTCCTCCTCCCACTTCATATAATGAGCATGATGTCATATGGTATGGAATATCCCTTTGGTCAGTTTGGGTCACCTGTCCTAACTGTGTCTGCTCCCAGTCTCCCATGCACCCCCAACTTCCTCGCCAGCGTGGCAGCATGGGAAGCAGAAAAGGTCTTGACTCACTGTAAAGTCTGCTCAGCATTAACAAAAACAGCTCTGCGTTACCAACCCTGTGTTCAGACAACTTCAATCCACTGGGAAGAAAATTAACTCTGCCAAAACCAGCACATATTATCAAAAAAGTTTTGCTGTTCTAGAAATACTGTTTGTTTGGTTGGGGGTTTTTTATGTTCTTGATTTTGGAATCCTAATACCTAAACAGACAGCTTCTTAAGAATGGAAACTTTTTAGAAATGGCTATGTACTTTTTTGTAGATACCTTTCCACAGGACAGGCCTACAGGTATATCTGAAAGGCTTTTGCTGTGCAGACTTTGAAGTTATTTTGTTTGCGTTAAGTTGTATACATGTGTATGTGTGTACTTGAGTAAATTGACTCATTGTCTCAGTTATGCCAGTAATACAGAAACTTTTTATTTACCCTCTATCTTGTCTGTGGTTAGGAAAATAAACTTAGCTTTTTTTTTCCCTTCAGTGCTCAAGTGATGTGGAGAGCCTTGCTATGGGCTTCAGAGGCCTTTGCTTAGACTTCAAACTGGTGTCACTTTTTAATTCTGCACCTATAAACTGGTTTAACTTACTTTAAAATCCCGTAACTTTTGTAGTCTCTCTTTTGAGAGATCATTGAGGTTGTTGGGTAGAAATTTCCTATGGATTTGACACTGAGCTAGGTTTGTAGGAATCAGTCAGTGGTGGTAGAGATTTCTTGCATGAGTTTTGCAGACTTTTACTTCCTCAATAAGTCAAGGTCTTTAACCCAAGTAAAATAGCATTATGCTGTTCCATATCTCAGTGTCTTTAAATCAACTTCTTTGTAAAGCCCTTTCCAATGCTAGAATGGGTGTGTTTGTGAGCAAGTCTGGAACTAATCATAAAGAAATGTATCAACAGAAACATTGCTAAGATTTCTAGATGAATATTTGCTTAGATTGGCTGGGGAATGTGGCAGATTTGCTGCTGGTGGTGATGGAGGAGAAGATAATAAAGATGGTGGAGAGGAAAAGGTATTAGTATTTTTACCCTAATACAGAATAAAGTAATTTTGAGCTTGTGCCTCTTACCAGCAGCATGTAATTTGAAATATCACACTGATAGTATGAGAAGTGAGTAAAATCCTGTATAAAATGTTTTAAATATTTTGTTGTTAAGGAACCTGACTTAGAAGCTCTGGCAAAGCAAGCAGAGGAAAGGAAGCAAAGGGCAGAGAAGAGACACAGAAAAGCTCTGAAGGAGCAGAAGCAGCAAAAAGAAAAATTACTTCATGAGCAAACTCGGTATGCAACAGTTACTTTGTTTAATTGAGAATGCATTTTACAGTGTCACAAGGTGAAAGGCACAAATTTTAATGCTTCTTTCAATCTTGAGATTTTATGGGTTAGAGAATTAACACTCATGGACAAAGCTTGTGGATTTTGATAAGAACTGTAGTTTTAAAACCCCCACAAAAATGTCAGGGATGCACACTGGCCTGCAGACTCTCCATGAGTGGGATGCCTTTCATCTCTATAGCGTTATTTTCAGTCTGGCTTGTTGTCTGGTAGCTGGTCAGTGACGTAGGAAATGAAATGCTCTTAGGCCAGCTCCAGATGCAGAGTTACCCACTCGAAAAAAAGGACCTAGGGCATTTGACATGGTCTCCTTCAAAGGATTTTTTTTTAATTAAGCAGATTGGGCCAAACTGGAGCTGGCATGAAAAATGATGTGTGTCCTCTTGTGGACAGTTGTGCTTGAGTAAAGCTCAGACCTGTTGATTAAATAGTTCTGTCTACACACAAGCAATTAAAATATGTTGAAGTGACATGGCCCTTCGAGGGATTTTTGCATTGTTCATCAGAAGCTTGTGAATATTAACATTTATGCATGACTTGAAGAAATTAGTTTTTAGTGCTACTTCCAGCCTAAGTTCTGTTGACTTTTCAGTGTGTTTATCCATCCCTATGTCCCGAGCATTCAGTGCAGGTACACTAGAATCTGTTAATTTTTAGGTTTGCTTTTTATTTTGCACAGTACTGTCACTATTGCTTGAATAATTTTCCTTCTCTCTTTTGTGGTTGGTTTGTTTGTTTTATTTTTGGTGGATTTACATGTGTTTGTTATTCCTCCCCCCCCCAAGACGAACAGATGCACGTAAACATGCTCTGGAAGTGGAAAGACAAAGAGCAGCCAAAGTTGCAAGCCTCCCACCCCCTCCACCACATCCTTTTGAGGTATGTATCCATGATGCAATAGTGATCACAATTTCAGGGTACTATATAGTGTAATGACTTATCTATTGGTTTAACTCTTCACAACAGGATATCCTAAGTTGGTATTCACATATTTCAAGGAGAGTGGTTTAGCAAAACTCAGAAGAACTAATGAATTATGTATTAGAGACTTCTTACTACAAAGCTTTGTTAGTTTTCTTTTTTTTAAAATTTCTGCTCTCTTGTTACATGTGAATTTTATTTCTTGTCATCTGAGATTTTATTTTTGTTAATGCCTTTTTAAACTGTTATGATCTCATTTTCATGTAATAACCACCATGGTGTTAAATTCTGCAATGATCTTTCTCAGATGTACATGCCTCCTCAGCCTTCTGTCATAATGATGCAGTAGTAGCATTTGGTTTAGTTCTGTAATATAAAGTTTTATATTTTTATCTGTGGGGTTTTTTTTTGTTTTGGGTTTTTGTTTTCTTTTTACCCCCTCCATTTTCTGTTTCTTGAAGGGTAAGCTGTTTAGCTATGACAGGACACCAGCACCCAAGGCTGTTGGGGAGTCTGTCCATTTTAGGGGTGACTTTGGTACTCCCTTTGTGCTGCTTTGATTTCACAGAGGTTCTGCGTAGGTGCAGAAAGGAGGTTGTAGCCAGGTAGGAATTGGTTCTTCTCCCAGGTAGCAAGTAATAGGACAAGAGGAAATGGCCTCGAGTTGCACCAGGGGAAATTCAGGTTGGATATGAGGAAAAATTTCTTCACAAGAAAGAGTTGTCAAGTACTGGAACAGACTGCCCAGGGAAGCGGAGTCACCATCCCTAGGGGTGTTTAAAAGATATGTGGATATGGCACTTAAGGACATGGTTTAGTGGTAACTTGGCGGTGCTGGGTTAATGGTTGGACTCAGTGGTCTTAGAGGTCTCTTCCAACCTAAAGAATTCTATGATTTTAATTTAAGGACTTCACTTTCTCCAGTCTTTATAAAATAGCAAGTGATAATCAATACTGAAATTTTGTATACCTCCTTTTGTGTAGAGATAAGTTTAAGATATTCCTGAGACTTAATGCTACTCTCTGTGTATGTACATTTGTTTACGGTCATGTTAGTTTTAAAGCCCTCAGGGTATGATACTTGCTGGTTTACTTAATGTGGATGAGAATTCCTTTTTAGGAGAAAATCTGTGAAAGAAGCTGATAAAAAAAATAATGGAGGAGATGTTAGGAAGTACAAAGGCAGGCTCTGCAGATACAGAGTTCCCTAGCCTGTCTGTCTCACTGCTGAGAACATCAGACTGAGCCAAAGAAGAGGGGGAGTTTGATTGCTCAGTCTTCAAACCTTTGGAAAGGAGTTGAAATGTGGTAGTGTACACAAAGCTTTAAGAACCTCAATGACTTAGCATAGATAGGCACTTTTCAGTGAGGTTACAAAAAAAGGCTCTTTTCTCTGTTCAGCTAATAAATTGGACATAATGGCTCTGACTTTCCTAAGCAAGTCTGTACTTGAGAAGTGTTACTTTGCTGTTAGGTATAATTATATGGGGGTCTGTGGTTGCCCTGCTCTGAGGTGTGACAGCTGTTGTTAGTGGAATTTCTATTAGCGCATTAAACTCAAGTGCTTTTCAGTTAATGCTTTTGAAACATGACACTGATGAATCCCAGTCTGTGTGGAGGGGCTGCTCTCAGTTGTTAAAGCCCTCTAGATCTGCCTTGTGCTGATGTGATTTATTAAGTCTATATAAAGTTTTAACAATATTTTCAGGAGAGAATTTGGTGCAGTGGATGTCTTTTAATACTAATTAAGTGTACAGATCACTTAGGTTTAGATGCTTTGCTAGAGATACTGTTCTGTGATACAGCTGTTGTTGAACTTTTCTTCCTAGAATTTGGAAATGAAAAAGACTCCTGCAGTGAAGCCCTATGGTGCTGGCAAGTTTTCTGTTACACGTTACCATATTTCTGAGCCTTACATGGATGGAGAGCAGGTGATTAACTCCAAGTGTCTCTGCTGCAGGCTTCCATATATGTTTCTTTACATTGCATACAGTGTTTGGATATCAACAGTTCAGTTTTCTAGAACTTGCTTAAAGATATGAACTTATATAAAGCAACCATCACAAAGCTTACTGAACAGAATCTTAGAGGAGCAAACTTGTAAAGCCAATTATGTGCTCAGTCAGTTGGGGTGTCACACCTGACAGTCCCTCATGGACAGATGGTGGGAAGAAGATGAGTTCACAAGACTGGCATAACGTTAGGACATCCAAATCAGGAGACTTGTGGCTTATGCAGAATTGACAGTGGCAGGTGGCCCGCCTTTTT
>NW_008691846.1:8183-47574 GCF_000695815.1 Acanthisitta chloris
GACGTTACCTTGTATTTGTGTTCATATGTTCATGCAGTCAACAGTTTCAGCTTGCCAAAATGATAGACGTCTAATTTGGGCAAAATCAACAGTCAGATTTTTTAAAAAATAGGAAAGCTTGCTCAAATTTACAGTACGTTCAGACAAAGGCCAAAGTCAGATCAGACAAAAGGGAGGACCTGGAAGAGTGAGAGATGGAGCAAGAGCTTAGCTTTTAGAGGTGATTTTTGAATTAAGGTAATGCTGTTGAACAGTGAACCAAATAACTGTTTTATTAGTGATGCAAGGCCACATTCTAAGTTCCTGTTCTGTCTTGACCTGTTTTGGACTAGAAAAGCTCTCTCAAAGAATTTTTTGTTATATTTTTGTCACTGCATTCATGAATTTTTCATTCTAAACCTTTAGGCTTTTTTAACATTTGAAGGACTAGGTCTAAACAACAAGAGGAGATAGTGTAGATTGCTCAGCTTTGTCATGGTAAATTCCAAAATGTTAAACTTCTTAGCCTTGCTTATGTGGAATGATTTTTTTCTTATGTATTTTTTAAATTTTATGTTAGTTAGTTTTTTCCTCTTTAAAAATTGCAGATTGTTCCTGGTTTCCCAAACGAGAATGAAAATGCTTCTGGATGGGTTTTCTCCCCTCCTTGTTTAAAACAAAACCATGAGGATAGAAATAGTCAGTCTGTAATATCGACTGTATTTCTCATTTTACCATGTAATTATTCATTTATTTGTTGTTATATATGCTTTAAACTATCAAAGAACTTCGTGGACTAAACTGTTGATTGACTGCCAGCCAGATGCTTGGTTAGCTGCTGAAGAAGAAGAGGAACGTTTGAAGGAACTACACAGGGAGGCAGAGAGGGAGAGAAGAGAGCAGCTTGAAAAGGCACATCTTAGAGGGTGTCATGCCTTGAAGAAGGTCCATTTGGCCAAGGTAGGCAAAGTAGTTATGTCTGCTTTTAATGTCAAAATGACCACTGTTAAGTAAGTTGTAGGTGTTGCAAGGAATGACATTTACAGGAGGAAAATTGATGGACTAAATAAAGCTTTTTAAGAATGTCTTAAAAAAGATCAAACTCTTCTTTGCTTATTTTGGCATCTGGAAGGAGGGAGAATGAAAACATCCTCATAAGTTTTGTTATCTGAATGTTTGACCAGCCATTAACCAATAGGTAATAATCAAGCTAAACTTTTTAATTAGGTGATGAGTTCTACTTCTCCATATCAGCTTTAGCTGGAGTTGGTGGTTCTGTAATTCAGGCAGGAAAATAAATTTATTATTAAGAAAGTAACAAGTTTTTTGTTTCTTATTTTTTGAAAACTTCTCAAAAGTTTTTACTTTGACTGAAGTTCTGTTAGAAATGCTGAAAACTGAGCTACTGAGAAAGTTCTTTGTATCAAGAGCTAAACTCAAAAATTTGTTTTATTGTCTGATACCTTCACAAGTGTTTGTGGTGGCTAGAATTAGCAAAAGTTTCCTGTCTATCAGTTGAGATGCGATTGGCCCTGAATGAGTAACTGAACTAAAATAGGGAACTGTGAACTACTGCTGATGCTCCTGAACTTAACAGAAAAAACAACCCACCCAAACTTCAAATACAGGTTTTTTTCTTGGTAGCTTTCACATATATAAAATTACAGTGTGCCAAAGAGCCTTTAATTCACATCTTATAAAGTAGCAATTACTGAAGTATATACTAAGAGAAGTAACTTGGCAAAAGAAGTACTCACCTTATAAAATGAGGATGTAATTTTGTTGAGGAAAGTTGACCTACAGGTCTGATCCTTTATTTAACATTAGAACTCCTAGGTAGTATTGATATCCTGTGTCTAAAGGTCAGATACAGCCTTTTCCTGAGGAAGCATTGTCTCCCTAAAATGAGAGTGACTTCAAACATTAAGGATTAAGCAAACATCGTGGTAAACAAATGGATGTGTTTTGTCAGTCCTGACATGTGGCTGTCTGAATGTGAGCACTAAGGGTTTATGCTATCCCTTCTTTATGCTTGAAGGAAAGGGAAAGGCTACTGGAAGAGCTTGAGCGGCTGCAGAACGTGGACCGGCTGCGCAGAAGACAGGCTGTCTCTCAGGTGCCACCTCAGCTTTTAGTACCAGCATGTAAACGCATGGAGATCAAAGAAGAGTGGCAGAGAGAATTGGAGTTCGCATTTGAAGAAATGTACAGTGAAGACAGGAGTAAGTAATTTGTTGACAGTTGCTGAATCTGGTAGATTGAGTAGAGGAGAGGCTGCTGCAGCTGCGTGTTCCCAGATCCAGCCGAGAGCTCTGTGTGTATTCACAGTAGGCACATGCATGTGAAGCTGCTTTCAGTACCCATATACACAGCTGGCCATGCAGGCCAGCACAGAAAGCACAGCGCTCACTTTCTACACAAACAGCACAAATGGCCTTTTTCTGTTGCACAATCAGGATGAAGGCTGATTTACTGGGATATATGTCTGTATGTGTGGTATGGCTCCCTCCTGCAGTAGGTCTTAGACACTTGGTCTATCCAGTAGTTGTCCCCTGCATCCCAGGTCTCTATTGCTGTATTATGGATCCTCCAGTAATGGTCTTAGACACCCAGTCTGCTCAGTAATTCATTCTGGACTCTGCAGCCTTCCTGTTACCTCTCATATTCAAGTATACACGCAAATACACATGTGCTCAAATATGTGCTATGGATCACTCAGTGAGTTGCTTCAGACACTCACTTTACCTAGCAGCTGGCCCTTGATCCATAGTCTCCCTAGTTGCTGTCTCCTGGGCATATGAACCCCCAAGGTCTGCCTCTCCAGTCCACTTGTTGCTACACACACCCAGTTGGGTGTGTGAACATATGCAGACATGCACATGCTATGAATCCCTGTGGGAACTGACCTTAAATGCTTGGTCTACCCAGTAGCTGACTCTGGATC
This sequence comes from Acanthisitta chloris, assembly GCF_000695815.1. NCBI lineage: Eukaryota > Metazoa > Chordata > Aves > Passeriformes > Acanthisittidae > Acanthisitta > Acanthisitta chloris. The sequence continues at coordinate 11,107 of NW_008691846.1, forward strand.
CTCTTCTTGTCTCTGAGATGCACACGCATGTGTTGGCAGGTTTCTTAGTTAACCCTGAGATCCCATGGTCTCCCCTGTAGCTGGCTTGAATGCTTGGATCTCCTGATCCCTGCCAACTCGTGGATTCCCTTGCCTCTTGAATATCCAGTCTGGTCTTAGAGCTGTGTGATACCTAGCTCCTAAGATACCCTCTTACTAGGCAGCCACTTGCTGGCTAGTCTGGCTTATGATTTTGGTAGCCTCTGCATGCTGATACAGCCATGTAACATGCACTCATTATGGTCTCTGCCGTTGGCAGTGCTCTGAACACAGGTGTGCCTGTGACTTTTGGTCCTTGCTCCACTTGTTGGCCCTTATGTATACATGCATACAAAATACATGGTTCCTCACTGAGGAAAACAACTAGAAGTGGAATTTAGTGAGAAGACAGGACAAACAGTCACAGTGTATGGTCAGACAAGTGTACTGACTTGTCTCTTTTTTGTCTCCTTAATCTTTTATTTTGCCTCACGTTTGTTCTTCCCTAGACTAGCTTGATTTTTTCCTTTCCCTGTTTTTGGTTCCTCCTCTAATATCCACCTTCCCATGTGTCCCACACCCCTTGTAGGAAGTAACCCCCTCAGTTGGTAAGGTGATTTTGGGGGAACTCCTGTTGAGTAGTCTCCTGGGATTTCACACCTGGACCATGTGATCGCTCCTGTGGCAGCTTTGTGAGCAGCCAGGTCAGGGTGTGTCTTTTGTCTGTTGAAGTTATTTGGATTCTGTAATTGTTCCTGTGAGCTGCTGTTTGTGTAAAGATGAGCCTTTCATCACAACTTTTATCTTGGAAGACACAGCATGTTGTAGTGGAAAACGCTGTAGAGTTTGTGAATGAATAGATGGCTAATGATCTAAACAGTTTTGAATCTTCTATTTTGGGGAAAAATAGATGGAGTAAATCTGTTGTGAAACAAACTATTGATATTTGGAAGTTCTTAGGGATTGGTATGTGAGTATAGTCCTGCAATGTTGTTTGCTTTGTATTTGAGTTGGTCATTTTATGTGGTTGTGTTCTTTTAATTAGACATGAAAGGAGACCAGATTTTGAAGTTTGAGCCACAACCTTTACCAGCCCCTTCTGACAGAGCTCAGGATAATGATCTTGATATCTCTTTGGAGCAAGAATCGGCATGTGGCACTCAACCAGACTCTGCTTGTGATACTCAACAAGAATCGGAACATGTGGTAGCAGAGGTGATCCCCAGGGAATCAGAAAGTAAAACTCCTACACTTTATATTTAACTTAAACTTTTTCATTTTATATTAGAAGAGATTTAGTTTAATATATCAGATTAATTTTAGTACTAAAATTTCTTAATATATGAAATATGAGTATCAGGTGGTTTATGATGTTTATCATAGATGATAATACCCTAATGATTATGAATTTTAAAATGAAATTGTGACTTCTTTTTCTGATATGATTCAGATCATTAATATACTGAGCATAATTTTTAGCTGTTGTATGAACTATACCATCAGTAACCATAATTATTCCTATGTAATGAATATAAATTATGGAATAATGCTGGTATGTGAATTTTAATGTTTTTCAATTTGTGTTTTGAAATATTTCAAGGTTAAAGCTTGACTTTATATGAAAGTCTACTGACTGTATGTCCTTTATGTTCAGGTTTGTGAGTCTGTTGCTACATATTGTGAGTAGGCTGCAACAGATGCATGTGTGTGTACTGTTTGCTTGTGGCATGTGCAGGATAATGTGTTGTGAACAAGAAGTGTGTTAAGTGAACTTTGCTTGGCCAGGTGTTTCTGCTGCATCCCTTTGTTGGCAAAGTCTGGTTTTTGGTCTGTGGTGTGTTGTGTTGCTGGTGCTAATACAAAGAAGGCAGGAATGTGAAGGCAGGTGGGGGGATAGTGCTGCTTAGTTCTGCAACAGTCCAGCTGTGAAACACTGCAGCTAGCTTAGCCCTCCCATTGTAGCATGCAGACACAAAGTACTGCTTCTCTCTTGCAGGTAAGAGAAAATACTGTTAGGCTTTTAAAAAGATACTTGACTTCCTTGTCTAATTATGTAAGCAAGTAAAAAAAAAGGTTATGTTTTTTTATCATGTGAAAATATTCATTACTCTTAACAGTGTATATTCTTTATAGATCATGAAGAAGCAAAAACTCGCCAACCTCAGTCAAAACTTGCCTTAAAGAGATTGCTGAACAGGATTAGAAGCCAGAAAGAGGAGTGGACATCAAAAAGTGAGAAAGAGAGTCAAAGTGAATTTGAAACTGTTGAGTCAGGCACAATTGCTAGTGAAGAGAGACCATTACGTGATTTAGATGAGCAACAGAAAAATACAGTATGTGAAGCCAAAGGTATGTAATACGTGTTTGTGTCAAAATTTGTTGTGTAGGAGCAAAAGGACTTGTAAGGAGGGACTGTGACAAAGCTGTTTAACGGATTTTCAGCATTAGTATTTTGTCATGTTGACCGAAAGTACATTTTTCCTATCTGCGCCCACAATCCACCGTGGATTTGTTGTAAACCACAGACAGGAGAATGTTTTGCTCTTATATGTCTAAGTTATCCATTAAGAGCATTGTGGAGAAAAGATATCCAGAATACTGTTCTGTCTTTTAAGTCTTGCCCAAATTGTTGTCATACTTGCTGTTGCCATACTTTAATAGGTGTTTGCCACCAGGAATAAAATTCTCAGTGGAAAATTAGGCAGTGAAGTTCTGTTGAAAACTGAATTTGAGTTGAACCTGCAAAAGCCAGATTCTTTAGAGACTCATGGCTAGAAATGCACAAGACAAGCACGAGCTGATGTGTGGGTATTTTTTCTGCTTCTAGGCACCATTCTGTAAAGCCTTTTTGTAGATTTGTAGTTTATAGCAATTAGATGTCCCAGTTTGTTTGGGAGCCAAATAATTTTGGGGTTACTTCCCTTTTCTGTTCTTTGTGCTCTTCTGGTTCAGCTAGTGCTGAAGTTGGTGATCTTGTATGCTAAGTGGGATTTCTGAAGTGTTCAAGTGACCGAGTAGTGACATTTTTTTCTTTTTGGTGTTTTCTTTGCTTTTATAGGGTGCTGGGGTTTTTTTGAAACAAGAGAAACTGATTTAGTTGAATTGTGTACATGGATGTACCAGCGTAATGCCTAAGGACTGGAGAGTGCAGCATGAGTGAAAACATGCCTCTGGGGAAAATGTGCTGTTATTTGGAGCTAGTGGCTAATAGTACTCAGTGAATAATTGCTTTTTGTGCTATAGCCAAATGTCCATTTGCCTAGAGAGTAGTGCCAGTTTTAAACCTTCTTTGTTCTGAGAGGTTAATGTGTGACTTTTGATTCTTCAGGGTGGTCTTGTTGTTGGGCTTCCACGTAATCTGGTAGAAGCAATCTTCAGTCCCATTGTAGCTGGGCCGTTAGTGTGTATTCAGGAAAAAGGCATGTGATAAAGGGCCATAAAGGCTTAAATAACTTAAAAAAAGTGATGCTCCAGCTTATGGAGACAGGCAGAGTAGTAGAATGGAGATCTTTTCCAAAGCAGCTTATGCATTTTGTTTAGAGATACTGGGAAACTGTAAAGCAAGGTGTAAAGAAGATCCAAGGCTCTGTATGACTCTAGTTACAGGTAAATTACATGTATCTTTCAGACTCTGTGAAAATGATGGAAAATACAGTTGCAGCTGAAAATCCGGGTCTGATCCATCCTCAAGAAGAAGCAGCAGCTAAAATTGGACTGGAAGAGGAGAATCAGAAGTGGGTAAGTGTGTCTGTACTGAGTCCTATCTCAGTTATGGTATAAAAAAAATATTTACAGAAAACTTTAAAATGCTTCAGGTTATACAGCAGCTATAGGTGCTTTTAGCACTTAAACTTTACTGTAACAGTATCTATACTTTTTAAAAATGACAAAGCTGTAATTTGGAGTAGAGTGGAAAACCCCATTTTTTTCAAATCTAACAAGTGCTATGGGCAAGGGCTGTAACCCTGTGGCTAAATGAGAATCCCAATTGTACATTAATACCTTTGCTTTGTAAAGGGATGATATAATCAACAGTATAGAACTGAAAATTTTACTAACCCTGTGAAATAACGGAGGAAAGTCTATGGGTTTGACTTTAGGATGACAGAAAAAGCAGACAAACCTTGAGTAATTTTTTAAAATTGACTAGGAAACAAATGCAGTTTTTTGTGGCCATGGGAATGCTACATTTATTATATTTAGAAAATAATAACTTGGTGTTATTCATTCAGCCCATTAAAAGCTATTTGTCCACTTAATATTTGCCAGTACTTTGAAATTTTTATTTGCTTCCTTTCTAAAAGCATCTGTGCTGTTGCTGTGCTGGAGCTAAGCGAATTGTAGATGATAGGTACATAGAGAATAAAAATAAGCAAACTACTTCAGAGATTTATGGAGTGCTCTCAAAGTGGGTATACATTAGCTATTTCTTAAGTTTTGCAAGGCTTGAATTAGCATTTAAATGTGTTGAACTCTTGACGAAAAGCTCTATAAAATGCAAAGTAGATTTCTGAAGTCAGTGTAAGAAAAGGAGTTCTTTTGCGGTCTCTGAAAAATGATAATGTACCTTGAATGGTTAGATTCTGATTCTTATCTCTTCTAATAATTTGAGAACAGATAATAGTGCAATAATAAATAGATTCAGGGACTGTTAGAAATAATGAGCCAGTAAACCAAAATTATTCCTGTAAACTTTGGAACTACTTTTAAAGGCCTCTTGCAATTTGGAAATGCCTGTCACAAGCAACAGGATTTCTGCTGTAATTTGGAACCAAGTTTTGGGTGCCGTGGTGTATGTGAGGAGTCTGATATTTGTCATTCAGTTCTAGAAATTCACCCTCATTTTTCCTCTCTAATAGAATGAGAAAGTAGAGCAACAGAAACAGGAGCAGTTGGCCTTGCTTAAACAAATTGAGGAAGAGAAAGCACGTTTGGAGGCTGATTTTCTAAAGATCCAAATGCAAACCTGTTTGGAGAAGGCTAAGAAAAATAAAGAAGAGGAAGAACAAGGTCAGCTGGTACAAAGCCACAGTCCTCCTTCTACAGATCAGCAGAACCAAATGGAGCATCAGGTGAAGAACTGTAGAAAATTGTGTGTAGGTTTTTAATTATTGCTATAATAAAAATCAAGAACACCATTTGCCATTTTAAAATTATATCAGTCAAGGTGCTTTTTATTTCTTAGGCTGTGAGTCAGAAATTCGTACATATAAAAGCTTCCTTTTGTAATGTAGAAGCTTGTATTTCATATGATTTCACTGTACCTGAGGGAATGGCATGAATCTCTGTCAGGGGAGGTTTAGGTTAGATATTAGAAGAAAGTTCTTCACCCAGAGCATGGCTGGGCGCTGGAACAGGCTTTCCAGGGAGGTGTTCACAGCACTAAGCCCCACAGAGTTCAAGAAGCATTTGGACAATGCTCTCAGACACATGGTGTGATTCTTGGGCCTGTCCTGTGCAGGGCCAGGAGTTAGACATTGATGATCCTTGTGGGTCCTTTCTAGCTCAGGATATTCTGTGACTCTGAGTATTGTATTGTCTATGCGTAATCCCAGCATGTCTGTTTAAAATACCTGTTAGTAAAATCTGTTCAGAGTTACATAATGATTGTGCATGTAGTGATAACCTTTTTCAAGAAGGATAAAAGAAATGGTAAAAAAAAAGACAAAAATCTACCTCAATGTTTTTGTATGTCTAAATCTCAGAAAGGTACTTAAAGGAGAGGAGTTTATAGAGGAAGTTGAAGGAAAGTAATCTTTTTTATATACGAAATCTTGAATCATTTGCACAACCTGTACTCTTCTGAGACCCTGATTGCCTTGGAAGTGCAGCTCTGCTGGATCATTTGTCCTGGAGTCTGCTGGGTACATTTACCTCTTTAAGCTAAGCTGCTGTAAGCACCATTGACTTTGGTGTATGCTCAGCTTGCCAAGAGACACTGTAGCTGTAGGCCATCTGTTCCAGAAACTCCTTTAGCTTTGTTGCCTCAGTCTGAAATCTCACAGACTTCAAACAGTGGAACAGAGTGGCTTCTGTAAGCTTGCTTAGGAGAAAGAACATACAGGTTAAGGTGGTTGCACAATTATTTTCTGTGAGTTAGTCCTATTTGTGCACTTAAAATATTTTGCTTTGCTCAGACTGGAAATAGCACTGTATCAGAAAGCAGGAGTCCAAGAGAAGTCACCCATTTACAGACGATTCGTAGTTATCAGCAGCACCTTCTACAGCAAAACAGGTAATGCCTTCATGAAATGTAAGCTTGTTTCAAAGTCATTTGAGTTACTTTGATTGAAACAGATGTTTCTTTTTGCGCCATTCTGAAAAGACTGATGTTTTTGTTCTATTCAGGCTGCGCAAACAGACCAGTGAAGAAGCTAGAAAGCACCTACAGGAGTATAAGAATACACTGAAGGAAAGATACTTGTCTACTTCTGCAACACCTCTGAGCTCTGTGGAAACAAAATCAGTTGATTTAAAGCCTGTCTCAGAACCACTCCTACAGAGGCAAGGGGTGCAGCCAACACAATTCCAGGCATCGGAACAAGTTAATGCCCAAGAATGTGCACAGTCACTCCCTGTGTTTTCAGAAACACTGCATATGTTGAAAAAACCATCTTCATGGAAACAGGAAGACCAAATGCATGAAGTTCATCCTGGCAAACATGTGCAGTTTTCAGAAGTATTGAAATTGGCACATGGAGAGTTGCATTTGCCATGTGACTGTCCTTCACAGGAACAAGTGGGAATATTCAAAACCTCCAGTAGTCACATCAGGGAACCATCTCAGTTCCAGTTACCATCAGGGTTAGTCATGAAAGATGCCACTGCAGTAGGAATGAAACACATTAGGTTTGTGTTGCCTGCGGAAGGTTCCTCTGAGTCTTCAGAAACAGTGCACTTTAAAGAGCCGTCTCAGAAGGTATCTAACCATCAAACAGAAGCTGGAGAAGAGCCTCCACTTAGGACAGCCCTCATGCCAGCAACAAAGAGCTCTCAGGTAGTTCAGAGTGCCTCGGCTGATTCCTTGGGGTATCAGCAGGTATCTATAGAGACCACCAGCAAAACAAGCCATGGACAGCCCCTCAGTCATTCCGAACCCACTTTATCACATGAAGAATCTAAAGCCCAGGGTGTTGAGGAATTCTTGATATCAAAACCAGGAGATGCATCTTTGTTAAATTACTCTGGTATACTGAATTTAAGGGACAGAGTGTTGGCCTCATCAGAAAACATCCAAGCTCAGCAAAAGTATTTGAAAGAGTTGCAAGAGCAACTAGATGCACAAAGAGAAGCTCTTCTTTCTAGACAGAAAATACAAGAACAACTGCTTTTACAGAAGCAAGATAAATTGAAGGAACAGATGCAGCGACAGCAAGAGGCTTTGAAAGAATTTCTGAACAAGCAGGTAAGCTTTAAAAATGCTTTGCATGGGGAATCATTAGTAAGTGATCAAACCTTACAAGTGAATGCTGCCAAGCAGCAAAGTATCCCAAGGAGTGTTGATAGTTTCAGGTGATTTGCCATAACGAAAATTTTAATTAGGACCTGTGATTGGTAATCAGTATTTCTCCTCTATAAGTGCCAAGAGAACAGTTTGGTTCAGCCTAACCGAAATACTGGGAGCGTTGTTGCTTGGTCTCTGAACGTAGTGCCTGTGGAAATTCTTATGTGATCTGAAATACGTGCAAGTATAATCTGCTTCATCTCTATAAATGCAACTCTTGTGTGTAAAGCAGCTCTTGTATTGACAATACTTAGCCAGTGCCTGAAAGCGTGTTGTAAGCATCTTGAATAGATTATTTTTGAAGCTTGTCTTTTTGTGCGTACCCACTCGGAAATTGGTTTGGCAGCAGCAGTCTTGACTTGTAATCTGCTTGTTTCTCAGTAACAGGAGAAAAATCAAGTTAGTTTTTGAGCTTCTGAAGAGCCTCCTTTTGCCTTCTCTTGTTTAGTTTTTTTTAAACAGAAGCCATCTTAGAAAAATAACTGTTCTCCATAGTTTTGTCTTTTGCAATGCAGTCGCCAGGCAGCTAAAACTCCTGAATTCAGGAGCTGAAATACTAAAATCAGACTTCTGAGAAGTTGTGCCTATTAAAAATGCTGAGCATTCAGATCTAATCCAACAAAGGCCTTCAAAATTCAATTAATTGTGTATTAGCACATTAGGTTTGTAGAGCTAAGTAAAATACCTATATTTCAAAATTATTTTATGAGCTAAGCAAATCTATCTGGTATCTGGCACGCTTGATCTACTTTCTCCAAAACCTCAATATTGTCCTGCATGAAATACACACTGGTTTGAGAAATGAGTATAAATAAAGTCTTACATACAGTTGCTTCCTCTCCTTTCAAGGTGAGACATGTGCGTCCAAATGAAGAAATGACAGAGGCACAAAAGCCTGACTGGATTAACAGAACTGACTTTTTCAAAGTGTCAGAAAACTACCAGCAAGAGAACAGTGGCAGGAGTAAATTTCACAGAAGTGAAACGATTTCACAGTGCTGTAGTCCAGTTGAGCAGACTGGTAAGGCTGTATGTTATTTTTCATTATCATTTTTATTGCTTTACAGCTGAGATGGAGTTCTCTTCCATCTCCCCAAGTTAATTTGGTGTAGATGTCTCATTGCAACATAACAAAATTTTGTTTTACAGAACACTCTGAGAAAGTTCTCTATAGAGAACAGAAATGGAGGACTTCCAAACCACCTGTGACAAAAGTCAAGTTAGGGTTTGGTTTGCAGCAACATGAACTTAGTGTTATACCGGAGGTAGACACACCAAATTGTTGCAGCATGTCTTTTTCAGGTAATATATAAAAATATAATGGAGGTTATTGTTATGAGAAATTGATTGGAGGAATTTAATCTTTCCTGAAGAATCTGAGCTGACTGACTAGGAAACAATAGCTGATACTGTTGCCTTCTTTAAGGTATAATTTATGTACTAGCAAAGGGAATTGTGGTTCACAAAAGGTTGTCCTGTCAGTGTCTGTTTAGAAAAATGTAATTTAAACAAAATTCACCAGAAAAAGAAAATTCACTTTTATTCTGTGACCTGAGTTCCCTGATGATTTTTCTGTTGGGCAGAGTCTGTGGTAATAGACTGTTGTACATTAATTGTAAAGAGAAGTTGGTGGATGGTGTTTAAAGGTTTAGCTTTTGAGCACACCAAGAAAGTGACTGTGAAATATTTCAAGTAAGTAGTTAGTATCAAGTTTCTACAGAAATTTTTAGACCAGCTTTTTAGTTGTGTTTTATATTTTTAGCTACAAAACACTTTGTAAAACAAATTCTTGGAGCAACTGCAGAATCAATTATAATTTTATCCATATATTTGTTACAGTCTGCATGCAATGCTTGCCATTCTCTATAAGGAATGTTAATTAACAGGTACAGCAAACTGATGTTTTCTAAATGTAAACATTTAATTTCTTTTTTGTAGGGTCTCTTAATGTCTAAAAGTTAATGCATGTTTTACAAAATTTGTAATATTGTGCCAATGTTCTTAAAAGGGCTAAGCAGAACAATCTGTGTAATTATAGGCCTGTCAGACTGGCATTCATCTTGAGCAAAATAATGCAACAGCTGATACGGGACATGCTTTAATTGAACAAAAGTCATTAATGCAGTCAGCATCAGTTTATGCAGAATGATTCTTGTTGGATCAATTTGGTATCTTGATTAGACAGCAGATTTTGTTGGTGGAGGTTTTTGATTGAAGAATATGTTCTCCAAAGCACTTGGCTCAGTAATTTGCACACAGCTGTGTGATCCCATTATGATCCATGGGTGATTTATTCCTATATTAGCAAACCAATGGTCATGGTAGGTAGTCAGAAGTCGAACTTGAGGTTTTTATTGAACTAGGTGGCCAGAAAGGGCTGTTGTGTGTGCTGGGTTGGGAAGAAATCTTTAAACCAGAGCAGAGAAGTTATATTGCTTCTGGATTTGGAAAAAGTGCTAAAAGTTTTGCTGGATTTGATATATGGAAAAAATTGTTTTTTGGGTTTTTTTTCTAATTTTGAAAGGAATGCTTTAGTGGAGTTATTTTTTCAGAAGTCTATGGCCTGTATAATCTTTCATCCCGTGTAGTCCATAGACTGTGATGTGAAGGTGTTTACTGACCTGATATGTCTAACTTTATTAAAATGGAGACTGTGCAAATTCAGCAAGTTATTTCTGTAGAATAGAATGTGTATCTTAATGTTTTTTGTGAAGTGGAAAAAACTGCCTTTCTGCTCCTGAACTGTTTGCAAATGTTTTAAATTCAGATAAAACAGATTCTGGTGGTGGAGAGTCTTCTCCCATTTCAACTGCTGGGGAGTTTGCACATGTGAAATGTTGCAGTCATGCTCTTCATGAAGGCAGATTACCTTGGAGCATAACAAACCACAAGGAACAAACCTCTAATGAAAGTCCAAGGCAAACTAAAGAGTCAGGTAGATTATTACAGGAGGTGCTGATGATGACTGCAGAAACTTCATGTGAATCAGGTGAGGAAATCCTCTTCTTTCAAGGAATTATTTGAATACCATTCAGCATCGCTGATTCTACTGCTGTTTATTTGTAGACTATGACCTGTCTTGTTAAAGAACATGCAGTGCTACTTAAATGCTGATGAATTTTAATTGTGAAAAAGGAGTGTTTCAATGAGCATATGTCTCTGAATGAATGAGGTTTTGTCTTTTTTTGGTGTGTGATCTATTACCATTCTAGTTATCTGTACCTTTTAGGATTGTCTTTAAACGTTTGCAGCTCTACCAGGTGGGAACCTGTTTTGAGCAGACCAGTGGTGTGCCTGATGCAGTACCCAGTGGTTCCTTGTGCTGACACAAAGGAAATAAATGCTTAAAAAGAACTCTGGAGAGTTAACATGCCGACCTTGACCTAGGTGTCCACTGAAAGATCAGGGTATATAAGAAATTACTTTAAAATACTGTGGAGACAAAAAATAGAAGGCTGACTGTTCCCATCAAGCTCAAAAAACAACTTTGGAAGAATCAGCTATTAGTTGGGACAGACATAAAAATAGAATTGTAATGTCTCAAGTTGAAAGGGACACAATAAGGGCCATTGAGCTCAACTCTCTACTCCTTGAAGGATTACTTAAAATTAACCATATGACTCAGAGTATTGTCCAGTTGCTCCTTGAACTCTGATGGGCTTGGTGCTGTAACTACTTTCCCAGGGAGCTTGTTCCAGTGACTGGCTGCCTGCTCAGTAAAGAACCTTTTCCTAATGTCCAATTTCAACTGCCCTGATGCAGCTTTTTTCCATTTCCTCATGTCTGTCGCCCTGCTTAGTGAGAGGTAATGATTTTGTATATGCAGTTTTTGTATTATTGGGAAGTTCTGACTACCAACTCACAATGCATCAGCCTTGACTCTCGGCTCGTGAGTCTAGCTCAGGGCTAGAGTTAAGCCAGACACCTGGACTTTTCTTGTAGCTGCCACAGGTCTCTCCTGACAAGGACAAGTCAATGCATACCCAGTATTGGTACCTGAATTCAAGACAGGTCCGTTCTGCTTTGACCTTTTCTAGTAGCCATTATACACTTTTTACATGTTCCACTGAGTATGTCAAAAGAAAAAAAGTGCAATAATGTAAAGATTACTTTAACTCTGTTCCTGTATTTCTGTCCATGAAGAGCTTTTGTTGGGCATCACACCTTTGAGGATAGGTTGTGTCCATGTGTGACAAAGTTTCCATAAAATAAAAACATAACATCCCATAAGGTAAAACAAGTTGTTTTCATTATCAAGACAACAGTCATTGTTATAAAGTGGTTTGAGAACATTCAAAATAATTTTGTTACAGAGACATTGAAACCTACTAAATGTCCTGTGAGTAGCTTGACTGACTTTGTAAAAGGACAAAATTGACTAGTCTTAGGTAAATAAAGCAAGCTGGTTACTAGGCTTTTGAAGAGATTGGACTAACAAGTGGAAGTCAAGGTTTTTAATTCCTACTGGTTTTTCCCTGTCTATACAAATCTAGCTTGTCTGTCCAGTACTTTCAGTTGCAATACACTTGCTTCTCTTCAGGTTTCCTGCAGGTTGAAATGCAGTTTATTGTTGCTGTAGTTGAGAAATGTTGTGCCTGTCTTGCTGGGAACAGTTTGACAAAGTTTGTAAAACATTGACTAAAGCAATTTGAAGCTTATTACAAGCTGCCAGCGTCTCATGCTCCAGTACAGCTTTCAGTACCCTGCCAAAATGAATGCATTACTGGGGCTGCAGAGGAGTTTTCAGAAACTTGGCTGCCTTTACATGCACACTGTTACAAGTGATACAGCTGTGTAGCACTCATCTCCTGGTTCTGCTAGAAATTTCACTGCTGCCCCTAATCTTTAACTTTTCATTTAGTTTGTATTCAGACATGATTTCCAATTCAGTCAGGGTTTACAGGAATTGAAGTTGCTTTGGATAAATACATGCAAGCTCATTTTCTCCCAGCTGCTTTCCTTGTATCTCAGAATGCTCCTTTTGAAGTATATCTATATTTAAACTTACATTATCACTAAAGAATTTTGTCTTTTAACAGTATTTGAAGAAAAGGCTTGTATTTTTCTGGATAAGCTGTAAAAACATTAGAGCAGCTGTAACCAAATTAATATTAAAATATCTTGGGGTAGTGTCTTTTTACATTAGAGAGTATTATGTATGAACATATGAACAGTGCAATGGTTTGTGTAAGAGGATTAGGACACTTCATGTGAACATCTATATTAAAAGGAAAAAAACCCCAAAGCTTTGTGGTTGTGCATTTAAGAGGATTGTCCTCTTGAGCAGATCAGCTAAAACTGCCAACAGTATCTTTGTAACTCGAAGGCTGTGAGGCTTTCTGTGGTACTTTCAGTAATTAGTGTGGTTTTTCAGCAAGAAAATCTCCACTCCCTGTTAAATGTGGAGTTTCTGAAGGGAATATTTAAGGTATGTTTTAGGTTGTTGCTTATGATAAGTAGCCTTTATTATTTATTTAATTGGCTTTTTTTCACTACTTGATTCTAACCAAATCATGTTTGCAGTTTTCCCATGCTTTCAAGATGTAATTGTTTCTCTAAAGGTGAGAGCAAATGAGTGTTTTGTATGTGTGAACTTTGGCCTTATTATTTGAAGCTTGTGATTACAGACCCACTAGATGTGCACAAATGCTATAAATCACTGCTCACATACTTTTTCATAGTAAACATTAGTGATAAAAAGGTAAAAGTTTTATACAGGTTTTTAAAAAGATAAACATGGTATCCAAGCAGATTTAGTTTCTCAGCAAAAGTGAGTTTCCTTTGATATGAGACTTGTCCTGGGATAACAGGCTTTTGTTTTAAAAACTTCTATAATTAGCTGTATTTCTTTCTTCCAGTTATTACAGGAAGAAAAATAACTTTAACCCTCTGAAATCTAGAGGCAGGCATACCTGAATGTAAAATGAGTCTTATGGGCTACTTGTGGTTAGGGGAGGATGAATCCTTGTGCTCAGTGTTGAGTGCTTGCAAGTACTGGTTGCAGCCAGATAGGACAGGTAAGTGCTCAAGTGGTGTTTGCAGTCAGTGCCACCAGCTGAGGCTGAGACCCAAACTACTCTCTTTTGCCATGCCACTGATATATGACAAGATCAGTTGAGAACTTTTGGAAACTTGATATTCTTTTCTATCCAATTAGGTTAGAATGGGCTAATAGATTTGAAATTGGTCATAAGGAATTGCAGAGTGACCCTACAGATGAGAGAGGCAGTTAGGTGGCACAAACCTAATTTCCTTAGGAAGCCAGCCTGAAAGTAGTGACTAGACACACATGCATCTCACAGTTCTCCTTCACTACATATTGGCGTGCTTGTCTCTCTTTATTCATATTCAGTGGTTCCCTTGAGCATTTCAGATGTGATTATCTTCATGTATTGCTACCCTGTATAGAGATACTGTTCAGAGCATGATTATTTTTCCTGTGATCCAAGCTAACCTAAGATTCCAATTTATTTTTAGCAATCCCAGATATTTGTCTATAATTCATTATTTTGACAGACTGTCTTTTCTATTACCACTTTAGCAAACTAGCATGGAGTACATTTTTCTTTGTTTGTCTACGTGGTTGGACTTGGACTAATCCCTGATTCGGTATTGCTGTCGCTAAGTGGTGTGTTTCTCAGTCATTTGTCTTAAATTGCACCCTAAAATAGTTGCTGCTATTTTACTGCAATTTCTGTTGGGGAAAACCAAACAAAACTCCAGCAGCATTCTGGATATTACAGACTCAATTTTTAAATACACATTCTTTGTCACAGTGTGGTGGCCAGGAGGTTAAAACATGACAGTCCCATGTAGGTGTCAGGATGTTGTGAGGAACAAGAACCTTGCACTATTATTTTAGAGGAAGGAGAGAAGAATGAAAAACCCTCCTGAGCGAGTCACTAAATGTAGGACTTCTAAGGATATTAATTTGCTAATGTAATGGGATGTGAGCATGTTGTATTTTTAATTAAATAATTTGGTTTATAGCATGAAATTGCTGCTTTTCATGCCTTGTATTAGTATCACAAGAACAATGCAGGTTATTACAGCATAATAATGAAACATTTGTAGCGTAGCTCTCCATAGGGTTTATATACAAGAGGTTATTAAATGCTTGAATCTCATCTCATATTTATCCTAAATTACTACCTGTCACACTGATACTCTATAGAAAGTAACATAATTCTTTTCAGAAAAATATCTAATCTTGATGTAAAGTTATCAGGAGATGGAGAATTCTGTAGTAGCTTGTTTTGCATTTATTTTCTTATCGAATTATAAAATAAATAGCCTATTTACAGCTTCTGAATGTCTGACAGACGTTTCTAGCCACTACTTCTTGTTATTACTTTCCTTAAGTTTGGGAATACTTTGTACTGTGTGTTTTTTCAGCTATGGAGGTATTTAAATACCTGCAGAGTACTCAGTCACACCAGTGCCACATTCAGCCAGGGAGCTCATTGCCACTTTGTTCTATTCAAACCTTAAAAATTGCCTTTCCTGTGAACCTGAAGGCCTTTGTCACATACTGGTAGAAGAGGGATCAGAAACCAATGTTCTGTGCTCTTAGAGTTCTCATTTTATCTGTATTAGAACAGTGCTGCAGGAGGTTGAGTTAATTGTTACTCTTTGCAGTGCTACCGCATCTCTTTACCATTCTTCCACTCTTTTATTTGCCAAATCTATTGCCAACGGCTCTGTTCAGTTACCAACCCAAAAGCCATAAATGATCAGGAATGAGCCTCTTAGGAGTTTCTGGAGAATTTGTGAGGGGGAAAAGAAGTAATTTGAAAATTTGTTTAGCTTTGAAGTCAGTCATTTACCATTTGATGTAATAACATAATAAATGAATTAAGAATAGCTTAACTTCTCTTTTTTCTTAAGATGTATTTCTTTTCATGTTTTGTACTTTCTCCTGCAATACTACTGGGTGACGGTGGCTATAGGAAACCTTAGATTTTATTTTTTTTCCCCTCCCTGAAATGAGTTTCAAAATGTTTCATATTTATTGAGGACATAATCGTTATCACATCATATCGATGGTGTTGCCTCACAGAGAAAACAGCCCTCCCCCTTTTATAGTAGGAAATTTGGAACAACTAGACTTTGCCATCTGGTGAGAAGTTAAGTTTCAGCATATACAAGGTGCTAACTAGTGTTAGGATTCACAAAATGTTACAAGATCTGCCTAAGTAGAGAGTCTTACAAGTGCTGGGGATTGGAAATGTCTCTTGTCACTAACAGCCCTTTTAGAATTGGGAGAAAACACACCTACTTCACTTCTGGTTTGTTTCAGTTTCGTATTTAGCTCTTCTTTCTTGAAAATTATTACTGGTAATAAGAATACTTCTTTTAGAGTTGTTTGTGGCAATTAATTTGCAGTCATAGAATTGTCAAACTTTGAAGGTGCTTGTCAGCACTGAATGCAGAAATTGCATTTTTTTGCATGCTGCTATGATGCCTCTTTTGCACAGATAACTGATCTTATTTATGTGTGGGAGCATCATGGCAAAGGTGATTCAGTTCCATGGTAGCATTCATGTTGTAGCTAACCAATCAGTGTTTCTGATTTCTCTGATCTCCTTGGAATGCTTGCTTGTCTCTGTAATCACTGCAATGGTAGATTGTAAAAGATTCCCCCCACTACGATGAAATGGTTGCAGTAAGGCCAGCAAAGCTGTGTTTCGTTCTGCAAAGCCGAAGCTGGAATTTCGAGCTCTTCCCGCCTGCTGTGTGGAGAGCAGTTAGGGTGGTTAGAAATTTTTGAAAGGCTGGTTAAGGGGAACCACTGGTTGCTGATTAAATTGGTGATACAGTCGAGCGAAAAGTATGTCGTAGGTGAGAAGAAAGTGATTACAGATGGACAAAATCTGTTCATCACAGCAAGGCTGGCAGCAGTGGAGTGTTGCTGCCCTCTGGTGTTCCATAAAACATTGCTCATTAGGAACTCGAAAATTGCTTCTTGTTCCTTACTGGTTCTGTTACCTTTGTGTTCAGCCCAGTCCCAGGATTCTCAGGTGACTCAGGATTCACCAGTTCTTGCTGCTGAAGTTGAAGAGGGATTTACAACACATTCTGGACCATCATTCAGACTTCATAATACGGTTGGTCATATCAGAATAATCATATAACTTACTCTTTATTTGGTGCTGTAATCTTTCTTTCTCATATTGTGGGGATAAGACTGGGTGCACTTTTCTAGGTGCAGCAGTATAACAATCCGCAACTAAAGAGAGGCATCCACTGTGATGGATCTGCTGGTGTTGTTCCTGTTCATACAGCACAGGGCACACTGTAGGCTTAGGTTCAGCTTGCTGTCTGCTGAGGCTCCAGAGAAATCACAGGGCTGCTCCCCAGGCAGGCCTCAGTGGGGACTGTTGCATGAGCTTCTTCCTTCCCAGATGCTGGACTTGGCATTTGCTCTTGCTGAGTTCCATGCCATTCCTGTAGGGCCAGACTCACAAGGTAGATACCAGCTCTGCTGTTCAGTGCATTGGATTGTCCTCCTGATTTGGTGTATCTACAGACTTGGTAATAGTGTGGCAACACCTCCTCTGGGTCACTGTGATGGGTGTTAGAGAGGACAGGCCCTAGGAGGGAGCCTTGTGTACTCCACTTGTTCCCCACCTCCACATAGAGTGTAACCCTTTAACTGCTGTCCTCTGAGCTTGATTATCCAGCCAGTTCTCTTACCCATCTCATCATTCATCCATCCAGATTGTGACATCCAAACTGGGACTGTAGAATACCATGAGTGTGTCACAAGCCTTGCCAAAATCAACACTAGTGATATCCCCTGTTTTTCTCTTGCCCAAAAATCCCATCATTTTGTCAGGAGATAACAGTATTTTAAAAATGCTGTCTATTATGTGTATATAAAAGTACTTGAAATGTAAATTTTTTGTATGTATATGTTGAATATATTTATATAAGGTGGTATATAATGATAATTGTAAAAGGTTTTCATGGATTTATTTAGTGCACATTTTAAGTCAGTTTGGAAAGAACTGTTCGTATCCCATTCTTCAAAATTTTGAAGTACAAGAACCCTCATTATCTGCTTTGTGACTATAGAGCTTACCTTAAAATTGAGGGAGACCGTGCTTTAGAGTGTTTTGTCAGTTTTCTGTATGCAAAATGCTCAGTACTGTGAGTACTTGTAAAATTCTGAGTTTTTTGTTTTGCATATATGTTCCTCTGAGATCTACAATTCTACTGAAGTGGGTCTGTGATGAGAAATAGCCAAATCTGACCACCAGAAGATAAAACAATCTTCCAGGTGTCATGATTTATATACAGTTCTGAGAGGCTTGATACTAGTGTGTGCTTGTGTGTGTGTGTTGAGGGGAGGGGGCTGTGGGGAGTGGTGTCTGGGGCATGGGGTGTGAATGTGTTGTACTGAGCAAGGATGAATGTATTTGCCTGACTGTGCAAAACATGAAGGCTTCTACACTTGAGCTGAGCTCAGAATTAAATGTGTGGGTTTAAAGCTTTAATTCTGGGCATCTGAATATGTGGTAATAGGTATGTTATTTCATTGTAGGAAATACCAGGTTCAGAGGGTTTCATACAAGGAATACCCTGTGATTTATCTTCCACAATTTCCACTGGGAGCTTTTCAGCTAGTGAAATGTTGGATGCAAACCCTGTTGACACTGGTAAGTGTTTGGGTTTTGTTTTTCTTGTAAAAGGTAGATTGTGTTTTCTCTTTGTGTCGGAGTGGGTCTAACGCTCTGAATGTAAGTTCTTCCAAAGTATGCTAATGTCAAACTTCACTTAAAACTGATTAATACATCTTACAGAGTTGAGTATAACCAGAATTTTGTTATCTGCTTATGATTTTTTACTTCTGTAGTAACGTAATGTGATGCAGCTGCTTTGGCAAAAGATACTTCAAGTTTTATGAAGCAACTGTAACATCAGCAGTTTTTAGGTAGCAAATGATCCTCAAATGAGGATAAAGTTTCTAGCAATATGTCATAGATTGTTATAGAACTATGATTGTTTTCTTTCTGTAAGAGAATTGTTGGAGTATCTGCTTGTCACTATAATAACTCTTAATCACTTATTTGTGGAAATGACATTTGAGTGCCGTATTGACTTTTAATAGGTTTCTGGGAAATAAGTGTCCTTACCTTTTTTGTTTGTAGTCTGCCTCTTGACCTTGTTAGCTTTCCATGAAATCAAAAGTAATTACTTTATAATAAACATATAGTTGCTCCTGACATTATTTGTGAACATAGGAAGTGAGTTTGAAAGTGGTTGGATAGTGACCTTTGGAGTTATTTACTTTAAGGCTTTATATTGTGTTAATCTGACACACAATTCTTAAACAACATCTGTGTATAGAAGTTATTACATGTTTATAAATCAGTTTTTGAAGACTACGGTTTTTACAGCCTGAGATTTCAGTGGCTCATTTTAACCCTAATGTTTCAGACTGCTAAGTGTTATTTTGAGAACTAACCTTCATAACTTGGGACAAATCTGTGGTTTATTTATGTAAGAAAGCTAAAGCAAATTCTAAGATCCATTTGCTTGTAACTGTTTTGTTGTTTTTCTAGTTGTAAGAGAAAAATACCGAAGTTTTTGGTTACTTTGCTGCATGAATAAATTTTTCAAGTCTAGCTGTGTCTTCACCATACACTCTGTGCATAGTAATGACCTTTTCTGATAGTTTTCTGCAATTCTCCTATAAGCATGTAGATAAAGGAGGGTTGGTGTGCTAAGTAGAAACATGATTTTAGTTGCCTTGATCCCTCATATTTCTTGTGTTGGTATGAGGCAATTTCTGTTTAAGCTTAAATAAAAGTACTGCACCGTGTCATACAGATACCCAAGATCACATGAAAGGATTGACACATTTATATGCAGTAGGAGGTAAAGATATGCTAGCTAGCATAAAACAACAGTATTCTTTTCTGATTCTGTACCTTCAGTATTTCCTAAGTCTATATACTGTAAAAGCACTAAGCTGTACTGACTGCTGTATAATTGGATATCAGCTTGCATTTGTGAAAATGTGTGGTAAGGTTTATTAGGCGCATTTACAGGAAACAATTAAAGGAACCAAACTGTAGAACTCTTATGAATATTTCAGGATACTAAGCAGTGCCTTTTCAGATGACTTCATGTAAATGATTTCTGTGCAAAACTGTGAATATCAATTTTACTATTTCAGGATTGTCTTCTGATATTACAGAAGTTGGAATTTTGGGAGAAGTAGCAAGCTACCCGTGGAGCTCCTCATTGCCTTCTACCTTGCAGCAGAGGCAAGAGAATTTGTTTGGAGCACCTGAAACTCAGTTCTCTGAAGGAAAGGTGTACCTTTATAAACAAAGTCAGATGCAGCAGACCTTGGGGAAAGATCCTGGGAACTTGAACTCTTACTCAAAGGACAGCACACATTTCCAAGGTATTTGCTGTTTTGTAGCGTTTTTGCTCCTGTGCTCACATCATACAGAATGAGGAGGAGTTTACTCAGTGTTGTGTTGGTCTGTATTATGTATCTTGAGCTTACATTTTAAAGTCAGTAAGGATTCTACATGCAAGAAGTTAAAATTTTTGATGCTCTTTATGCTTTGCATGATGTACATGTTCATGAAGCATAGTCCAGTGTAGAAACCAAGAAAGATAGTCTGACTGGGTGTCTCTCAGTTCTGCACAGCTTCCTGTCACCATGGCTAGGCTGTTTGTTAGCTGTGCCATTTTAGCCACTTGTTTCTGCACAGCTTTCACTTCAGAGATGTCGAGAATTAATGTATCATACTTTATGATTCACATAAATCAAGAGTCACACAGTTAATGAAACACTGATTGGTGGGAGTTCTGTGCTCTCTGGAAAAATGTACAATTCATGAAAATTAAGAACATCATTATTAGTTATCATAAAGATAATGCTAGTATTTTATTCAAATCAGTTCCTCCTGGAATGTTTGAAAATCTGGAGTTATACAGATTAATATGTTTCTAGATTGATCTAGACCAGGAAGGACTTTTGATTGTGGTCCAAATTCTGCTTCCTGTTTACAGCAGAGCCAAATACCAGATTGCTTAAGGCCTTGTCCAGGCAAGTGATGAGTATATCCACATATTCTACAGGGGTTTTACACCCCCAATATTCATTTACCAGCTTTTGTCTTTTTCTTTGGCTGGATACTGCTTTTTCTACCTGTATGATATCACAGTGGATGACTTGAGTACCATAAAGATTCTGTTTTTACAAGCTATACCTACAGAATTCTACATACATTATTTGCTGCCCACAGAAGTAGTGTGTGATATGTCTGCTGTTTGGTTTTATTTTCTGAGAAGGGTGTTTGTTTTTAAAATAGCCTCTTTTCTTACAGGCCTAGCACCTGAACTTGATTTTCCTGGAATGGGGAAACCTTTTCCGAACTTCCACGACCAGCTCTTTCAGCCATTGGAAGCAAGTGTGGACTTGGATACATCATCATCCTCTTCTCAATGCAGAATTCCACAAGACAGTAGAGAATTTAGTAAGGTACTGCAGAAAAACCCTTGTCTTAAGATTTTTCTAAGATTAAATGTATAATCTCTATCCTGTGTCTGTTCAGAAGAAATATAACAGTATTTTTTGATATACATAGAACTGGAAGTGGTTTTGCTGGTTGTAGCAGAAGTGTGAACCAAAAATCAAATACTACCTTTAACTTTTTATCCTTCATGTTTCTGAGAAAATCAGTGTTAAATCAAATTATTGTTTTGGGTTTGTTTTTTTTTTTTGCCACTAGACTTCAAAATTTTCAGCAAAAAGTTCAGACAGATCTGCATTTCTAGAAGTGGGAAGCTCCAGTTCGAAGGTGCCTTCTGGTCTGGACACAAACAGGCACAACAACATCACACCAGAAGAGTCTGTTAAAGAAAACGATACTCCAGGTGTGTACAGAGTTGTCAGATCTGTGCTTTCAAAATCAGCTGATTGCTGGTATGGAAATACCAACTGCTGTGATGGGTTTGCCATGTTGAAATGGGGAAAGGTCTCTGTGCTTCTCTCAGTCCTGCTTTGAAATCCCTTAACTCTGCTGCTGCTCTCTCACACTGTCTGCTCCACTACTTGTAATGGGTAGAACTCCTACATTTTGTGAAGTGTATTTCCTCAGCAGTTATGACTTCAGTACAAAAGCAGACCTGCTTGTTCAAGTCACTGTAATGGATATTATGTTACTTATTCCATATACAGTAATTGTGATGGTAGTGAAGTAATATCAGCTCTGGCTGAAACTGTCAGTTTAAGTCCTTCTCCAGATATTTGTTCATGCACATCTATTGCTTTGTAAGCTTGAAGAATCCTGGGCTGCATCAAAAGGAGTGTAGCCAGCAGGTCAAAAGAGGTGATTCTTCCCCTCTACTCGGCTCTTGTGAGAGCCCCCCCTGGAGTACGGTGTGCAGTTCTGGTGCCCTCGACATAAGGACATGGAACTGTTGGAGTAAGTCCAGAGGAGGCCATGAAGTTGGTAAGAGGACTGGAGCATCTCCCCTATGAAGACAGGCTGAGGCAGTTGGGGCCCTTCAGCCTGGAGAGGAGAAGGTTGCGTGGAGACCTCATAGCAACTTTTCAATATCTGAAGGGGCTACAGGGAAGCTGGAGAAGGGACTCTGTTAGGAACTGCAGTGATAGGACAAGGGGTAATGGGTTCAAACTGAAGGAAGGAAAGTCTAGGTTGGATGTGAGAAAAAAAGATTTTAACTGTGAGGCTGGTGAGACACTGGGACAGGTTGCCCAGGGAAGCAGTGGATGACCCAACCCTGGCAGTGTTCAAAGCCAGGCTGGATGAGACCTTGAGCAGCATCCTGGTCTAGTGAGGAGGTGTCCCTGCCCATGGCAGGGGTTGGGACTAGGTGATCTGTAAGGTCCATTCCAACTCTTAAAATTCTATGATTCTGTGAAGTTAAGATAAGTTCCAAAAATTGATTAAAACTTTGAGGTGATTGTGTTAGAGTCTCTGAACTTCCTCATTTGTCTTTTATATACATTGTATTTTTCAGAAATGATTGAATTTTTCTTTCCCACTCTTAAGTCACAGCAATATGTACTGCACACTGTCATATTTGGTCTGATTATAGAATTGCTCTATCTCTGTACAAAATGAAAGAGGAGATAAGCAAGGAAGAAAGAAACTTTATATTCCCATGTTGTAATTAATTTAGTGGATTAGAAATTTATGATTCTACAGCAGCATTAAACTAATTGGAACTCACTGCAGGGAAAATACTTTTTAATGTTTTGCAGTCAAATTTAAATTAACTCGATATTTCATGTCTTCTAAACAAAAGAATGAATCTGAAGTTTCAAATGCTGCCAGTAGCAATTGAGTATTTCTGCAGCTTTTATTTACCAAGAATCAGGTGTTTCAGTGTTTTGAGGTGCTGCAACAGAAAGCTGAACAGCAACAGGATATGCAGCACAATATTTTACATAGTAGATTCATTTATAATGTAAATGTTCCTGGTCAATTATCTTTGTTATTTGCATATATATATACACTTAGAATTTTTGGAGATACACACTATGCATATTGAAAGCTGCAAGCAACTGTGTGGCTTTTGTACTTTCTCTTTAGCTGGCAGATGCTGGTACAAAATAATAGAAAGTAATAAAAACGCTAGAAGAGGTTTACATTTTAAGACTAGCCATGGTAACAGCAAATAGGACTTAGGAAGCTCCCTTCTAACTTTAGAATTCTATTTCTAAACTGCTTATAGAAACAATCTTTGTGCTTTAAATGTAGCAGCAATATCTCCCCATCTCAAGGGTTTTTGTAATCTCAAACCAATTATTGTGCTTAAAAGGGGGGTGGAAAATAACAAGCAACAGGCTAAGCACGGAGAGGCTATTTTGGGTTGCCAGTTCAAGGTAGGTTGGTATAAAAGTGCATTATCTGGAAAATATCCAGTTGATGGCTGATGATGTAGTGGAATTCTTCCTGTTAATAGCTGTTTATCAGATGATGATATTCTCTGTATGTGCAAAACTAGATATTTTGTACGTCAATGCAAAAAAAAAAGTTTAATGGGAACCATTAAAGGTTTCTGTGGCTGTCTTGGTTTAGGAGTGGTATTCCCCGATTCAGCGTTCCCACTGAAACCCCCCGTGCCACATGCCCCCCATCCATCCCTGGAGGATCCCCCTGAGTCGGGATGGAGGGAATTGGAGGCACAAAGGGAAAGATCACAGGCTGAGATAAGAGCAATTCACTAAGAAACAGCAGTGAAATAAGAAAATGAACAGTGATAACTGTATTAATAACAAAGGGCACCCTGAAGATCCCCAGGGTCCTAGTGTGCCCTTGGCTGCTGAAAACATTAAGCCTGTCCTGGTCAGAGCCTGGACAGTGTGTATAAAAGGCCTAGGGATAGCTGGAATCTGTATAACTAGTGATACCTAACTTAGGTCAGAGGCATATTTTAAAAAAATATTAATAGTTTAAACAACCCTGTGGTTTGTTTGGCAGATGCTGTGCTGCTGAAATGCCTCCCCAGTAGTTGAAACATCAATACCAAGTCTTTCTCTTTTTCCAGCCTCTTCTGGCAGGGGGAAAAATGTGTCTTAACTTGTATGTGCAGACCCTAAGGGAAAGATAATTTAGGGTGCAATACTGTAGCTTGCAGGAACAGCAGTTGTTCCAATTTCAATGTCAACTTCTACTTTGAAAGGGTTTCTGCCCAATTAATCGTGTTTTGGGTCATTTTCTTTCTGTTTTGCAGACTTTGTTGGAGGCCCAGACGGGTCTCGAATGACTTCCATTTGCAGAGTATAAGTTGTAAAATCTATTGAGTTTCAATGTTGTTCTCTCAGCACCATCACAAAATCTGTCCCTAAACATATTCTAAGAAGCAACAAAAATTGTTTTGTTGGTTCTTGAAGTTTTGTGTACAGTGACAGACCCATTTTCTGTAATGTCAATGGTATTATGTTTGAGGAAACATAAGCAGACTTCTTTTTAAACAAAAATGTTTCTTCCTATTTACTAGACTTCTTATGCATTACTGATAAGTCTCGTTATAGAGAGACTTTTGAAGTTCTGTTGTGTTAGTGAGAAGTTTGACTTTTGATGCTTTTTGAAACAGGATCTGAGGAATCTTTTCACCCACTGCAATTAGAATCTACTCTGAGTGATCACTGTCAGAATGTTGATGAGCCAGTGGATCTTAACTCCATGTTACAGAGTTCTTTTGAACAAACCCCTGGAATTAAAATAGGTGGCAATGAGAACTGTATTTCATCTGTGAGAGAATATGAAGAACTGGCGAGAAATATGGAATGTATTAATCTCCACTGTTCAGTGGAAGATCTACAAAATAAACATCAGAAATCATTGGAAGAACAAAAATCATTTTATCAGCTAAATACCACACCAGTTACAGTGGCTGAAACTTTCCCTCAACACTTAGCAAAAGAGGCTGTGTCTTCTGAAAAATTACTTGTAGAGGCATTTGATAAGAATTATGTGAAGCTTCCTGAAAAATCAGATCCTGTACATGAAGTAAATAAAGCTGTGGAGCTGGATTCTCAGTGCAATACTAATATGAAGGAGCTATGTCAAAGCCTTCCAGAAGGACAAGAATCTTTGAGGGTTCTCAAAGAAACCAGCTTGGAAGATTCAGACATCCATTTGCATGCTGTTGTGCAACAGAATGGGTATTCCCTGGGAAGAAATAACAAATATTCTGTGCCCAGAAGCTCATGTCGTATTCCAGTCTGGGTGAGTAAAACAGGCTTCCAAAAGCAGAGTTTTTGTTGTTTCACCAAGTTATTTTAGACACTTAATATCTGAAAGCTTGGCACATGTTGATTTTTACAATTCTAGTTCCTGTTTTCTGGACTTCTGCCCTACTGCTACTTTCAGATCATAGCACTGAAATAATTAGCAGTAGCTAAAATGAGCTGGAGTTTCCACAATGGCTGGAGGGAGCAATAGCATCTCTATTGCATCTCCCTCTCTTAGCCTCAGTTGGTACAGCACATGCAGCTGGGTTACATGGCACATTTACCTCCCTGAACAGTCCCCTGACCCCTTTTAGAAGCCTGGAGGTGGTAAATGAACAAACCAAGGCATAAGCAGACCTAAGGAGATAGCTTTGGTGTAGCTTTAAAAAAAGTTTTGCCCTAGAACTAAGTAATTTAAACTTGAAGAGCAGAGGACATGTGGAGTTTCTGTTTGGTTCCTTTGGGTTATGTGTTTCAGTTGTTCGAACTCTGCTATACAAGTGTTCTTTCTGTATTTCACTGATTGCTTGGGGCAGATGTTTTACATGTTGAATGAGCTTCCTCTTTCTGACAAAGGCTGTTGCTATTGCTGGAAATAGTTGGGGGTTTATTTTTAATTGTTTTTATGCTGATGTCTTGTATGATTTGTTTTGTAGGAGACTGAGTCAGGGCGTGGTATTATGGAAGAACCTGAACTCACTCTGGTAAGCTCAACTGACATCAGTATTGCGGAATCAGAGATTGGACATACTAACCAAGAGGAAATTAAGGAGGACAAAATTGATAACCCTGCACGTGTGGATTGGTCTGAATGTAATGTTTTGACTGAGGTGAGCAATATCTAATGTAATTCTCATTTTCACTTGGTGTTAATGATAATAAGGAGAGGCTCCACTGTAGCAGTTAATCCACTGTTGCAAAAGGAGGTAAATCATGCTATAACTGCAAGAGGCATCTACACAAAATTCTAGAAGTGTCTAGGAATGGGTCTTCATCAAATAATTGACATGTGGGTGAGGTGGAATTTGGCAGCTTGGGGCTGTACTGCTGCAGTGGGTGTCACCTGCCACTGAGAATGGGGAGAAGAGACTGAGCAGGAAGAGAGTGATGGGGACAACTAGACAGGACAGGAGGCAAGAAAACCAGATGGAATTATGCAGCCCTGTATTAAGAACAGGCCATTGAAATCTGGTGGGCAAAAACTCTAATGAATTCGTGTAAATTTTTAAAATGTTCAGAAAGTACCTTTTAATACTTATTATCAAGATCCATTTGTGGTGATTTTTTCCCCCATCTGCTATAAAGGCAAAAGAATGTCTTTTATTTGCATTGGGTTCGTGCTAGTGGTACAGCAGTACTGCTTCACTCAAATTTGTGGTATATGTTAAGCATTTCAACTAACTGATTCCTTCTGAAACAGGAGAGAGAATTTCTACCACTAGCTCCAGATGCAGATTATTCAGTGTTCGTAAGTGCTGACAGTTCTCCCAAAGCCCAGAGTCCCAACAACAGACCCTGTCCATCACCTCAAACTGCAGGTAATTATGTGTAACTTCATACACTGAAGTTGAGAGTGAGTCTTTATTTTTTGGTATGAAGATAACCAATACAATACACCTCTCCTTTGGAAAAGTGTTTAGAGCTGCTTTTACTTGAGCAAGTGCATTGTAGTACATTTGACCCAGGTTTCATGTGTGTCTTAACAATTTGTCTCCTCTTGTGCCAGGTAATCTTTCATTAAAGTCTTATAATATCTACCCCACACTAGAGTTTGTGTGTAACTACTTAATTGTGGAAAATTCCATGTTGTTTTGGGATTTGTTGTCATTTATGCACCTTGTTTCTGGGTTCTTGTTAGTGCCCCAAGCCCTGTACCCAACGAATGTCTTTTTTTTTATTATTTTTTATTTCTTATTCTGATGATAGTGTGGAACAGCAGTAAAATACTGAAATATTGTTTGTCCAAGCTGAACTGCAGTGAAATGAAATACAGCAGTTGACATAACTGTGTTTGAGACTTGTCAGGTCTTAGATATGTTTTGAGGCGCCAAGGTGCTTTGGGTGCAGTATTTATCACAGCATTTGTCTCAGCAGAGCTGCTGACCCTTACTGGATTCCACAGGTCTGAATTGCTGCTTGTTTTGCAAGGTGCCTCATCACTCACCATGCCATTCTCCTATTGCAGCTGACAAAAGTGGTCCAGCTCAGCAGTTCAGGGGAAGTACATTGAAATGCATGACTTCAGCTCATTGCTAACAGTGAGCAGTGTTGAGACTTTCCACTTTGTTTCACAGTGATGCACCTGGAGTTTGCGGCTGCACCAGGAAGTTTGCAGACATCTTTTTTAAAAAGAAAGCAGAATTTCATCCAGAAATCTCAGAAAAGAGTAGAAGAAATAAAAAATAAAGAGAGAGAGAGTAAAATGCTAGAAGCAAAAAAGCTTCAAAGAGGAAAGTCTGAGAAGTTAAACAGACAAAAGGAGCCTTGTCATGTGTCTGGTAGGTTTACCACAGCACTAAGTATCCTTTTAGTTGCTGTTTTATGTCAAAGAATAGATTTTGTATTTGTTACATATTTGCTGTTGCAAATCAGGATATTCTTTAATTTGTTTGGCTGCCTCTTCATAGTTGCTGCTCTTCACATTGTCAGTATCCACACACAGTTGTCACAGGGTGTCCATGCAAACAATAGCTGTTTAGCAGAGAAGAACCATATTAAGCTGGTATCTAATGCCTGTTCCTGGGGAGTTGGAGCTGTAGCTGACTTCAGGCACAGACAGCAGCCTAATGAGCCAGACTATGAGGATTTACTTGTCCCAAGACACCATCTTCATTGTGTCCATTCTGCTGGCTTGTTTCTTAATTGTCATGTCATGTGAAACTCTGAACCACCTCTCATGCTTTTGAGGCCGCTGGACTAGAGCTTTAAATTGGAGATATATTTGGCTTTTATTTCCTCCCTAGGAAAAAATGGTGCAGTTGCCAACCAGTTGAAAAAAGTAGGAAAAGTGAAAGTATCTTCTCCGGAGGACAGGAAGTCTGGAGAAATTGAAATGTACCAGCGAACATCCAGGTACTGCATGAGCCGAAGTAGGAGAACTTTGGATTAAAAAACAAGCAGGAATAGTTCATCTATGTCTTGTGATGAGCCTGTGTAAAGCCTTGTTAATTTATTTACTGCAGCTTTTCCACTTCCTTCCTGCCGATACACAAACTTTTTCCTGCTTTTTTCACAGACTTTATAATCAACTTGCAGAAGTAAAAACCAGAAGGGAAGAAAAGACAAGGCAAGAAACTTACGCTAAAAACAGAGAAAAGGCTAGAGAGTTTCAAAAGGTAATAGTTTGCTACAATGTCATCCTGCCTGGTTAATCTCATGATTTCACTGAGCTTCTAATCAGACTAAGACATATGTGAGTGCAACTGAAATGGAGATCATCAAACCAGTCTGGATTTTAAGTAATGCCATTGGTACATCTCACTTAACAATTCCTTTGTCAACACTACAAGCTGAGATTTTTTTTTTATAAAAAGTGTTTCTGCCTCAGGCTGATCTTTTTCTGCTGACTTGAGCAAAAAGGCTCCACCTGCTAGAAAGTTGACTTGGCAGGCAGGGGTTTTGAGTCCAGACTTGACTTTTGTCAAGCTTTGGCTACTCTAGGTAGGGTAAGATTCTGAGCACACCTGATCTGAAAGTTCCAAATTGGATTTTCCTGCAGTTGCTGTAGAACAGGGATTGAACAAGAGGACTGGAGTTGTTAATTCCTCCTACCCCCCTTGCTGGGCCCTTGGGCAACTGGAAGGAAGGAAATGGTTGATAATCCTGACAGGCTTTAACTGCTATGGGAGGCTCCAGGCCTAAATCCTGCCTTTAGTACTGACCTCCTCACCTTCTTTGTGGTGGAATAAATCACTGCTCTTCTTGCATTGCTTTACAGATTCAATAATTAACAGAAATCAAGAGAAATAAGCACACATCCCCTTCTGCTACCCCAAGGCTTTTTGTGGGTCACTGAACATATATATTGTTGTCCAGCTTAACACTGTTCATCCCTGATGTTCAGGTTACACAGACAGGAGCAGCTCCTCTGTGTGACCCCCTAGCCAAGCTGGTTCTAGTGCAGTCACTGAAGCTACACTACTGTAGCCCCATGGTTTGTTTTATTTTTTGCAGAAAATGTTGGAAAAGCTACGAACCAAGAAGACATGGAAAGCACCGTGATGGGCACAGGACTTTGAGCAACAGAGACACACTGTGGTATTGGTACAGTCCAGTAGGCACCACTGAATGATACAGACTTAATGGTCAATTGCAAAGCCATTTGGAATCCTCAGCTTTAAGCTGTAGGAGAACAGTGAGTAAACCAAACCCCTGTAGTAGCCTCATGTTCACTGAGCTCACTGCAGAAACAGATGGGAGTGCTGCTTTCAACATGGTTTGTCTCAGGTTGAGTAGACTGACATGAAAAGCTTTTTGTGGTGTGCATTGTTTTAAAGGGAGATCATACTAACTTTTGTAATATACATGTACAGAGCATTTCCAAATAAAGTTTAAGATGACACAGGAGGCAAGATGTTCCTTCTGTAAAGGTTGTAGGTTTTTTTATCTGTTCTTTGCACTATGTGATTTAAGCCTAGGAACTATGGGTTCCTGCAGTCAGGAGGTACATCCTGAAGCACTTGAATGGAGGAAGAGAGTAAAAATCTTACACTGTTAGTACTTGCAATTGAGACCTAAGTAGCTACATCATTGGGACAAATTCAAAGCTCCAACTTTTGCTATAACCTTGAACTTAGCTGTTGGCAGGGGCAAGAGCAGGGGTGTTTCATTAAATTTGGGCATGGTTAAAAAAGGCACCCGCACATCACAGAATAATAAGGGGGTTGGAAGGGGCCTTTAAAATCTTAAGGACCAACTCAATCAGGTTGCTTAGAGCCTTGTCTAGTTGACCTTTAAAGGGAACAGCTACTGTTTCACCATCACCCTCATTCTAAAAGGTTTTTTTTTTACATCTAACTCCACCTTTTAGTTTATTGCCTCTTGGTCTATCACAGCAGGCCCTGCTAAAATGTTCCCATGTTTATTACAAACCCCCTCTAAAGTACTGAAAAGCCACAGTAAGGTCTCCCTAGCATATTATTTTCTCCAGCCTGAACCCCAACTCTCAGCCTCTCCTCACAGGAGATGCTTCAGCCACATGATTGTTTTTTGTGGCCTCACACTCCAACAAGAGTCTTGGAAAACTGAATAACTACATTTCAAATTTGTTTACACTGATTTCTTTCAGTTTGGTGTAGCTGCATGTATTGCAGAGTCACAAAGCAATTTGTTACCTCCTCCATAAGTAAAAAAAAGCGCAAACCAGAACAGTTTGCTATTACACAAATTGAAGTGGAGGCTGTTTGCAATGCAGGTAAGCCAGAACAGAATGTATAGTCTCAACTTCACCATGCTGGTTCTGCAAGGGCTGCTCAGGCTCTTGGACGACACATCAGTATTCTTGTTCCTTTCTCAGAACAGGATCCAGGAGATCAAGCCCCTGCACTTTGCTACCACCAGCAAAGGCAGCAGAGCACAGGTGAGCAGCTGCCATAATTTTCTCCCCCCATCTTTTTTTTGCCTTTCAGTCCAGGAACAGGAAATGATCCCAGGCTGCAGTTTAGGAGCATTAGTTTTATTTAAATGGTGTGACATTCTGTACAGAATAAATACCTGTTCAGGGCTTCAGTACAGTGTTCAGTGACAGGCAACAACTGAAGGGGTAAGGGCAAAGGTTCCCTGTGCTTCTGGACTGCTTTCCAAACAAACATGCACAAAGCAGTAAGGGAAGTTAGAATGAATGTTCAATTCCAAGTAACTGCAGTGAACACTCTTAAGTAAGGTTCTTTCTCCATTTGGAACAGCTGTGCATGTCTGACTCACAGTACCATCACCAGGACCTGAGAGGAAAAAGTTAGTAGCACTTTTATTCCAGAGAAAAGACATTTGAACTCTTTTCCTCAGCATGACATGCCTTCCTCTATTCTGATTTCAGGACACTGCTGGTACAAAAGCAGTGGCACAAGGAACATGTGTATTATACCCCTTACAGGAGTGTTAAGGGGCAAGAGCAGGACTTCCGAGCATCATAACTGTTTCCTGTAGGTACTCCGTGCCCACTGCATTCCCAGCCTGTGCTTCCTTCCTCCCTTATCCAACTCTAAAACTTGCATGCAGCTTTCAGAATGTATCATTCTCAAGGAAAAAAGGAATCAGAATTATTTAGGTTTGAAGACACCTTTAAGGTCATCAAAAAGATGATGAGCACTAGGTTAGTGGCTGGACTCAGTGACCTTAACAGTTCTGTAATTCTAAGATAAACTCCAACCATTGACCCCAGGGATACCTCCAGGGTGGTGACTCCAGCACTTCCCCAGGCAGTCTGTTCCAAGGTTTGACCACCTTTTCTGTGATGAAATTTTTCTTAATATCCAATCTAAACCTCCCCTGGTACAACTTGAGGCCATTTCTTCTTGTCCCATCACTTGTTACTTGACAGACTGACCCTCGTATCAATTACTTCCTGTCACGTAGTTGCAAAGAGCAGTAAGGTCCCCAAAGTCTCCTTTTCACCCCTAGTCATTCCTCAGTCAGCCTCATGCTCCAGACCCTTCCCCAGCTCAGCTGCCCTTCTGTGGACACAAAGTGCAGCAATTAAGTTACACAACTGCTCACAGCACAACTGGAACAACCCTGTTCTCCAGCCTCCCTTGCTGCAAATTGAACAGCCTCTTTGCCACATCAGCATTGCAAAAATATGCAGTACATTCACATCCTTCTTTCACCCCAAAAGGCCCTGACTACTTAAAGTTTATCTCCTCATAAATAGACCATAGCACACACCAGGTGTCCACGGCATCCTGCAGAGGATTTCAATATGCGGTCACCGCGTTAAGAGCTGCTGGTTTTTCAGCCATGCAAACCCTCTTTGAAGTGACCTTGAATGTCTCTATAGTAGCACCCATTCTGGCAAACAGTCTTACCTTCACATTCAGTTTGGTAGCACCTAGGTGGTGTTTCTCATCCCTCTGACATGCAGCAACTTCACAGCAGATACTAGAGGTTAAAAGAGCCAGATTTGGTTAGCGTAAGGGAAGAGTTAACAACACAGAAGTTGGATGTCAATTGCATGGAGCAGGAGCAGCCTTTGTCTCCCTGTTTTGCTTCTGTTCAAAACAAACTCTGAACAGCAGCTCTGGAGTCCAATCTACAAAGGTTCCAACTAGAATTTTTGTACCTCTGTTGCTGAAATGTTGGGAGATACCCAAGGATAAAGCCACATACCTACACCTCATTGGGATCTTGCCCTACCAGCAGAAGGGAGCAATATGTCTGTGAGCTAATTAAAGCTTTATTCCCAGCAGACTTGGTGCCACCTTGTGTGGCAATACAAGAGTCTGATGGAGTTGCTTTATGGTCATGTCCACAGCTCACCAGAAACAGAAACATCCCAGCAGCCTTGGTAATGACCAGATACTCTCACTGCTCTTGCCAGAACTTCAATCCATAATCAGTCCATCCTTTCCAGTTAAGGACCTATCAGTCCTGCCAACCTGTAAACCAAATTGTTTTTTAACAAGCCTAAAGTCTCATGAAAGCTCCAAGTACAGAGGAATCCCTCACAACCCAAAGCAGTTTAATTAAGGCACTAGTACTACAAACTGCTGCCCAACTGTGACAGCCATTTAAAATACATACACAAGAATGATTCAGATGAATAACCTGCTCATATTGTCATACCCAGTAATCTCTGCTGCTCGACAACCATTTATTTCTACACTTTGTTCTGGAACAGTTTAGTGAAGTTTTGTTGTAGGCTCATACCAAGTTAACACAAGCTGTGAAGTAGCATGTAACTAGTGGCTCAGTGCTTACCTGTCCAACAGGTTGCTTTCATCTTCCACAGCTCATCCTTTTAACACAGGGAGGTTCAATTTGTTCTGTATCCTGAAGCACCTTTCAGCAAGAAACTGAATGCAGCTGCTGAGTTCCAGAGGTCACTACCAGTTCTCACACTGGAACATGAAAACAGAAAGCAAGAACACTCAAATCTCTGAAGAGGTTGAAGACTCTATCAGCAAAAATACCAGGTTTGACAGGCACAGCAGAACAAAACCCAGCGATGCTGAATGCTGCACGGCTGTGGCACTGCTTTATGAGCATCCCATCAGGAGAACACTGCTGGGTGCAGACACCATACAGTGCAACAGCTTCAGCTCTTCATCCACAACAGCTCACTTTAACACTCAAGCTTCTTGCATGCACCAGTGAGTGCCTGGGAACAAGAGACACTCTTCATTTCAGAAAAGCTGCCATGCAACTGAGAGGGAAAAGAGACTCCATGAACTTCACCTAACATGAACAGCAGCTTCAGAATTGTTCCAAATTTTTATATATATTCCTACTGTGAATGACTTATACTTCTTCCTGAATTTTTTTAGCTTTAAACTCTTCATTCTACAAAACAATTTTCACCATAAAGTAGCAAACTGGTTGAGCTGCTCAGAAATTAACTCATTAAACCTCAGACTTAAATATTTAACCCAAATATTGTTGCTCAGTGTGAAACTATTGAGCATCTCTTGACACAAAACAAAAATGCAGCAAGTTTATAAGTTACTTCCAAGACAGACACCACAGTGTGTCTCTTCTTTTCTACAGCCACTGAAGCAAGAAATAATAAACACTCCTTCATTATTATAGAGGGAATAGACTGTTTCACACCATCCAGAAAGCTCAAGCAGCAAGAAATAGCGTTAGAAGTCAGGTACCTACACAAGAATCTGGGTGTAAAGTAAGCTCAGCCCATGTAATTCAGTATGTTAAGTTGCACCAGAAGTCCCAGAACAGCCTTTTGACTGAGGAAGCTTTTCCGCTTGAGTTATTTTTTCATTTGTATCAAAGCATGTCACAGTACACCTAAAGGAGAACACTGCAGTATCACAGCTCCCAGGATGCTGCACTAAGATTTGTCTTGTAGTTTTATCCCACAGAGCTAACAGGTAGTTCAGTGGGTAAAGCAAAACCACAAGTTTATTCTGTGAGGCGTTTCCAACGACACGAACCTACAGCAAAGATCCAATCGGGATAGACCTCAACATTTCTGGTACTACAAAGTAACATGACAGATAAAGATCAAACACTGGGAAGGTTATCTGGTGCAGATCTTACGAAGTGTATTTTTAAAGTTGTTTCAAGTCATTTTGGGGAAGGAGGAAGGTAAATGATACTCCAACATCTGGGGAAGATGAATTAACTCATTAAGAGTTAATTACCTCAAAAGCAAGCATCAAAGAGAATTAGCTACAAAACTACAGAATCCTCCCTATATATTTTCTGCTTAGTGTAACTTACTTGTCAAAGCAAAACTATCAGTTTCAGCAGTTAACCTGATCTCACCTCCTTTTTGATTGAGAAATTTGAATAATGTTCTTTGGACAAATCAAAGTTATAATAAATTCTTCCTTTAACAGAGTGAAGGCTACGTTAAAACACAGTAATGAAGTGCTGAAACCAGTCCCTGAAACCCTCACATATAAGTGAGCTTGATTTGACACAGACTTGCAGCCACTGAAAACCAGAGCCTCTCAGTCACATGGTACACGCAGAACTTCAGATGTCATACTAACCCTAGAAGGGGCTTCAGACTTCCGGGAAATGGCATCCTGCATTTCTTCTCTCATTTTTTCTAATTACAAAACACCTGAAAAACCAAAGTAATGTTACAAACCAGCATGTTATGTGCCCACAAATCAGCAGAACTTACAACAGTACTTAGTATTTAAATGGTTCTAACCACCACAGGCATTGCTGAGAGCATCTTTTTGCAATCACACTTAAAGCTACTAGTATGTCTGAATATTATCCAGTTTGACAGCTCCTATTAATTTTGTGTTTATTCTTAAAACAAAGCCACAGTCATGATTGTTGCTCACTGACACAAGACACCACATGTAAAACACTCAGATGCCCAAATAGGACTGACATGCAAAGGACACTCAAGTAGAAGGTTTGTTCAGAAAGGCTATTCTCACTCACTCTCTTCAGAGCAGTTGAACATTTTGCCAATCATCACAACAATTTTCTCAGAGAATTCTAAGTTCAGGGGTAGATAAGCTCTTGTGTTTTCTTAAAACACCACTGAATTTTCTCAGTGAGAAAAAGAAGCAATATAAGTAGCTCACCAAGTCCAGGACAGGCTGCTGACCTGAAACAGGCAAGGGTTAAGAACCACTCTGTCACACCAACTTACCAAGATGTTAGTTCAGACCGGACCACCATGTGGACTTCCTAAAACAAAGGAGATTGTTGCATCTGAGTCATAATTCCTTCAGTATTTTAGTCATGTGTTAAGACCTGGGTACTTTAGTACTCAATATGAAACAGGCAAACAATAGTCCAGTCACACTGCCTGAATACTAAAGACGAGACAAAGCCCTTCCCATGAAATCAAAGCCACGGCCCAGTTTACCACACAACTACCCACAAAATTTAACTGCAGCTGAAGAGCACAGAAGGTTCAACTAAGGGAGTTCCCTCACAAAGAAAACACACAGGACACACCACCAGAAAACAGCTTTAAAATATGCTCTAATAAACCATCTACAGGAATTCAGCACAGCAAGTGTTTTTCCTCTATCTGCTAGTTTTAATTCCTCTGGTAGGGAGGATGCAGAATTCAAGCATACCAAAACAAGCTTATCCTTAGACTTTACAGCAGCTGTATTCTGAACTGTGTTCACAGAACTGTCCCCACTTAGTAAACTTGTTACAGGTCTCATTGTCACCACTGCAACTAACTTTACAGTGAGGAAAGCACAACCTGTTACTCCTCTAGCCACGTTTTCCAATACAGACACACAGCAGGTTGTGCCCATTTGCTGAAGAACGAGGCATAACAACTCCAGTGTCTGTAGAACAGCTTGTTTTTCAAGCCTAGCCAGTTAACTTTGAAAGAAAGCTGTCTCTAGCTGTCATCTCATCTGGTATTTGCACTTGTGTTTGAAAATAGAGTATCTTTTTTTTTTTTTTCAAAAAGGTAGCCAAAAAGCTGAGGCTTGAGCTTTTATGATCCTCATCCAACTACCTCCACCTAGGAATAAACCCAGGTATTTCCTCAATACTTACAATTAAGTAGACCTGTTCCACTGTGTTCCACACATCACAGGAATGC
>NW_008691846.1:47597-49943 GCF_000695815.1 Acanthisitta chloris
AGGTCACTAACTTAACTATACTTCATCCTGTAACAGTTCAACAGCTTTTCTATGTTGTATTTGATAAACCTCCCACAAGAATCACTAAATCTACTTGTTTCAACAGAAATACCAAGTTTGACCAGCACATGTGCATGCAAACCAACGATGCCAGCTGTTGAAATATTGTAGCACTGCTTTTTGAACACCCCATCAGGAAGACACTGCTGGGTGCAGATACCATACAGTGCACAGATTAGTCTTGATGACTTGCTGTGGGAATAGCAATTGTCTGAAGAAATCCAAATACTCTTATACTGAAGGTCAGAAGAAACACAAAGTTTACCTCATTGGCTAATATGTTCCACAAAAGTCCACTGTAGTAAGAGGTTTGTGTATCTGAAGGCCAGCAAACAGCTGTAAGAGTTCAAGCTTAAAGTTTGTCACAGCTCCTCACTGCACAGAGTTGGTGTGTTCATCTGCAAAGTCTGGTAAGAGAGGGATACAACTACATTCCCCTTCTGTACATCTGGAGCATGGAACTCATGGCATAGACAGCTCAGTATTTTGGAAGAATTAATGCTGTGTTCATGCAAATACTGTCCCTTCATGTAAGTAACACAACTAATATGTTGATCAGCTGTGGGTTGCAAAAGAAGGGTTTTTTTCTAAGCACTAGGTTCCACGTTTTTGTCTACAGCAACAGACAAAAACTGAACACGTGCTGGAGCAGATTGAATGCATTCATTTTTATTATTTTCGAAACAGCATTTGAATCTATTTCTCAATTTACTCTATACTTACTGTTAATCACATCACGTTCCACTACTACATTTTCTAGTTTTAGAGACGCGTGGTTTGGGCCAACATGCCTGTGGCAAGGAGTTCAGCATCAGATGCACTGTCCTAGGAACAATCTATGCTGTCACTGTTTGTTACCCAGTGCAGCACTCTTACTTCAGCAAGAAGTCCTGCTCCTACCCCTTTACTCAAACATGTTCTTGTAAGGTTTCATTTCTTGCTCACCTTTAGCTCAGAGCTTCCCACATTAAAGGTATTCTCCTGTCCAGTAATCTTACTGCTGCTTTCTTCCATGGTATTTCCTACACTGTCCCAAGCCATGCAAATATGAGAATGTCCTAGAGTAAGAAGCTTTCACAGCTATGTATGTGCAAGGCTACCAACTTCTCTCTGCATGCTCCCTATTGAATTAAGATGGAATTTCACCACAGAGAAGGCATCAGAAGCTGCAGCTGCATGATACATCCTGGGGTACAGAGCATGAGTGAGGCACCATGAGGACACTGAGTGTACAGCAGGTCCCCAACATCTCCAGCAGAGAAAGTCCCAGGTAGTGTTGTTCAAACCAATCAGATTAAGCCACCCTGCAGCATTCAACATCAGGTAAAAACAAAGTATTGCTATATATAACTTCTAACAAAAACTGCACTTAACAGAGGTATTCAGCAACTCAAGGTTTTGTTTTCATTCAAACGGAGGCTACAGGCTCTAATTTTGACAGACTGATGGAAGAGATGTTGCACTGAACTCAACACCTTGGCAGCTTCCCACACAGAAACTGCACAGCTATGAAGCACTGCAATGCACTCACCTTAACCATGGAGCACTGCTGCTTCCAAACCTTTAATGAAGCAAAAAAAGGTGCCTGAAGGAACAGAACTGAAACCCAAGTAACAGCTTACCTTGTGCAGCAAGAAAACCGAGTGGTGGTACTTCCTCCAAGAGCAACCTAAACTAGAAGAAAACAAAGCAAAGTAGTAATAACCGTCATATATGGTCAAATAACCAAAGATTCCTAAAGCCAAAGCTATCTTTCAGCAATCAGTTTAATAGCTGTAATAAGCTTGATTTTCATGTGTATTTATCCAGTTCTAATCAGAATCAGAATTTAGTTCATTTCTGAGTCACTCAGCAGTTGAACAGCAAAATTCTTCACATGGAACTGCAGAATGAGCAGGACTCCACAGACTCCTCACTATGCCTTACTAAGGAAGAACCTCACTCCTACATCCAAGAGGAGTCTTTCAAGCCAGAGTATTTCTCAGGTAGATCCCCAAGAGAGTTACGTTTAGCCATTAATTTTGGACCAATATTAGATGTAGTCTTCAAATACTGAAGATGAATTTTTGTAGTCCTAGTGCTACAAAGTTGCAACTGGGAAACTTGCTTTACAAAGGTTTGGGGCCTTAATTCAAGGATGTAAATAACACAGCTTGACTTGCTCTCTAGTACTAAGCACCTACTGCAAATCTCCTCAGACTGTCAATTACATTTTGAAGGATATTAAACCAGCAGATAAATCCTTTTCCTGATAACATCATTGTTCAGCACAGACTACTTTTACCT
>NW_008691846.1:49973-54621 GCF_000695815.1 Acanthisitta chloris
AGGTAGAGCATCTGAGTGAGGCAGATGATAATTTGATTTTTACATCTCGTTGATTCACAAGGAAACTTCTTAAACATGTTTTTACTTCTTTGGCTACCAAGACAGCTGCAGTAGGCAGGAGTTAGCCATATTCAGACCATTTCTGAACACTCACCAGTCATGTTTCCTACACTCTAAAACACCTCTGAGAAAGGTATTTGCAGCTGGGCCAATGCCTGTAAAGTACTGTCATTAAAAAGAGCTTTCACCTTCTGCTCAGTTGTGTTCACCTCAGAACCCACTCTGGACAGAGGAGGGCCAGATGGGAAAAAGAACTGTTAATCCAAGATTCACTGGGCTGCTACAGGTACTTTTAAAGCAACTTGTAATTCAAGATTATTGCATTTGATTCAGGAGAAAATAGAATGAGTTTTTTGAGTTTTTTGAAAAGTTATTCCACATGGAATGGACATCCTCAATGATACAAATTCATTTCATCATCACCTGAAAACATTAACCATACTTTGCAATGGATTTTTTTCTAAGTTGACTAACCACTTTTGCATTGATATTGTTGGCACCAAGTGACTTGCACTAAGCTTCAATTCTGTCTTCAGCCCTTACTCAACTCTCCAAGTATTTCAAACCTGCATCTCTTTAAGACACAGAAAACCAATCTCCTAAGTACCACTTAGAAGTCAGCTATGAAAGACATCTGAACTGTCCTTTTAACTTGCACATATAGATGTAGGCATGCAAATGCAGACTTTTCTCTACTGTGCTGCTGCTGTGTTACAGTATTTGGTACTTGGTTTTCTCATTTAGTTCCTAAATTCTAGGATCCATTGGTTAACAGAAGTTGCAGAAATGAGAATTTTAGCAAGACTATCAGCCACTGAGTCAAGGATATTAGACACTTGATAGAGAGCTGAACACACTCCAAAGCTTAGCAAAAGACAAGATTCCACTTGGTTTGTAACCACCTTAGACCCAAGCCCAATATACTCACATGACTGGGTAGCTTGATGGATAGAGCTCCACACTGACTTCAGACCGATGTTTTAAACCAAGCAGGCCATGAAAAAGGTATCTGGAAGAATGACCACTGCCACCTCATTTGTTCATCTGCTGTTCACCTCAGTGAGCCTTGCAGAAGCCCAGAGTCAGTTTCTGTCATCTTCATCCAGTATTTCAATCACTTCTGTTGCTTTTGCACGTTTCCTTTCTGCCTTTGATTTTTTCTTACTGTGGACTGTGCTGCTTATAATGAAAGAGCTGTTTTCCTGAGAAAACGGAAGGTAGAAGTAATCACAAGTCTAGTTTTGATTTACTTAAAATGTATGATTTCAGCAGTAAATTTGCACTTTACAAGCTCTTCAGAGAACTGCAGAATTCCTATGCATTCCAGCATTGTATCAAAGGGCAGAGTGTGGACTCACAAAACAACCTCCTTCTGCAGTACAGATTGGGATTCACAAGGATCATACAGTCGGACCTAGTCTCAACAACTCAGTACTGAAAACATCATCTATAAATTCTTTAACAAGAACAGAGAAAGGTTAGAGAGTTTCTGAAGTTAAGGAGTATTTACTTACCACTACTCTGGCATCACAATATTCTTCATTATCAGAATTCAAGCTGTCCTCATCATCCCTGAAACAAGAAACTCAAATCAAAAGCTCTGTACCGTTACAGTAGCTTAAAATGTGTAAACTATTTCCTGGTTTCCCTCAATGTGTATGCAAGTGCTACAGCTTGTTGATATAAGATACTTCTACATAAGGTTGTTCTCAAATGATAATTTCTGACAGCAGAATTGCATCTTAACTAACATTGGCAGGACAGCAGCAATGCTTAGCTGCAAAACAGAGATTTAGTAGCAGCCATCAACAGTAGCCCTGAGATGTTTTGGATTACACTGCCTAACAGGCTAGAATTGGAAAGGGAGCAGAAGAGGACAAGCCTCAGCTAACAGGAGTACACAGCTTTCTTCCTGATATTGTAACTAAGAAGTATCTCCACACACTGCCATGAAACACCAGCATGAACTTAATTCCCCTATCATCCACAGGTTCCTCTCAAGATAGAAAGGACTCTCTAAAAAGAGATGAAACCATTTTAATACTGAGGTTTCAAAAACTGGCAGGGTAGGACTAAAAAACTAAAGTTTTCTAGTACTCATTTCATATGAATAATCGAGTGTCTGGATGAGCTGACTTACATTTACTCTACAGAACTTTGCTTCTTGGGCTCTTGTAAGAAAGCAAAATAACTATTGTTACCCATTCTATGGGCTCACCTCAATGCTTTGCTTTGACTCACACAGATTAGTGGTCTAAGTGATTGCTGAAGTGAACAATAGCTGAAAGACAACTTTGCACCTTTACACTGTCTTTTAGGCTTCCTATTTTTAAGGCACTGACACACCAGTAAATGTTCTTGCTTATTTACTGATCACTTTTTATTGCATGAAGTTAACTGCTTGACCATAAAGATCTAAGATGACACTTCAGGATGTAATAATGTCAAAAGGAAATGAAAAATTGCCCTTTAGTTCCTGCTATAAAGCACTCCACTTTAATTGGGGTAACTATAGAGGAATTAATTTCATGAACTACTTCTTTTTATTTCTACCACATCATTTTAATCAGACAGTTCAAATCACCACTTGAACAATGACCAGTCTCCTGATCAGATCAAAAATATTTCCTTCTGTGAGAACTTCCAAATCCCAAACACAGAATCTCAAGTGGTAGAGTGTTTTGTTCCCAAAATAAGCAATACTTTCATAGGTTAAAAGGACAAGGTAGGAACTGAATTTGATGCTACCACAAGCAACTGTACTACCTCCTGAATTCCTCAGCTGTGAAGAGTAGCAGATTGTACTGGTATGGCTGGAGTTAGCTTTCCTCACAGCACCCCTTGCCATGCTGTTCTGGATTTGTGACTGAAGTAGTGTGCATACCCTCCCCACCCCAGCAAACAGGTCGGGAATGACCAAGAGCTGGGGGGTGGTGTGAGGCTGCCATGCACATACCTGTACACACACAATTTGTATTTTAGTTAAGAACAAGAAATGAAGTTTTTGCACCATCTAAAAACACAAAGATGAACTTACTTTGTCTCCTGAATAGGGGAAATGGGTCCTTCATCATCTAAATACTTGTGCTTCCGTAGCACCACACATTCTTTTTCTAAGTCTTCACCAGCCTGAAGGGCTTTTAAAGCTTTTTTAAGATGTTCCTCAAATTTAAGCACTTCAATGTACTTAAAATATCCCTTAGCAGCTGCTCGCTGAGGAAAAAAAAAATCAGGTAAGATCTTAAAAATACCATTGTAAAGCATTTATATTATGAACTGAATCGTAAGGTTATATTGATACCCATATATATATTCTAGCTGTATAGGTCTCAAAAGGTACTGAACAGAGGCCATTAGTGTCCAGTTTAACAGATGTGAAACCTGTTTTATTCTAGCACATTAGGTAGAAGCACAACATAACCAATTTCAATTCACTATTTTTAGACTTAAAAATACCCTTATCCCACAGCACAGGGGACTTACCTCATAGCCAAGAACCATCTTTAAGGGAATATGTTTCTCCCCATAATGTTTTTCAACAAAAGGGAACTGAACACCTCTGTCTAGACGCCTCCTCTTTCGCTCTTGATGTGATGCTGTCAGTGGTGGC
Source organism: Acanthisitta chloris (assembly GCF_000695815.1). Taxonomy (NCBI): domain Eukaryota; kingdom Metazoa; phylum Chordata; class Aves; order Passeriformes; family Acanthisittidae; genus Acanthisitta; species Acanthisitta chloris. The sequence goes on from NW_008691846.1 coordinate 53,644, forward strand.
CTCCCCATGGGCATCTGTGTGCTCTCATACTTCTTCTTCTTCCGTGACCTAATAGTGTATCTCCGGTGTGCAGCTGCTTTAAACTTCCTCCCCCTGAAGTGATAGGCAAAAATGGCTTTCAAATTGAATTTTGACTTCTTCTGCTGCTGCATGGACATTTCCGATGACTTCACTGGACTTTGGGGGGAGGGAGAAGAATCTGAAGAGCTTTCACTGTCAGGCACTTCTTCAACAGACTCAGCTTGTTGCCTCGAAGACCGAGATCTCCTTTTTTGCTTTGAAGGTGCAGTGGAGCACTGGGGACGGCACTCACTGCCCCGAGCATCAGGGGCATCACTGAAGAAGAAAAAGGTATTTACGTTCAAAAGAATGTATGCTTCCATGACACTTGACAGGTTCTCCACATGAGAAATTCTAAAACAGAGATAAAAACTCACATTTCTGAATCACTGCTGATAAGTACAACCTCAGCTGAAGCAGCTGGTGATTTACACATACTATTAAGGCCAACTGAAGACTCCTCAGGAGCAGCATTCTTCTGCCTGGAGCACGAACACTTCACCTGTGTGTTTGTCTGTACCCTATATGGCTCCTTGTGCTGACTGCTTATCAGCTCCTGGGAACCAGGGTAATCAGATATAGAAGCCTGGGGTTCATCAGTGTCACTCATGTTTCAGTTTGTCCTAGAAACCAAGAGATTAGAGAAAACTATGTTTATCAGGTAACGAGCTTTCCACTATTCCACTCTTACTCTTACAAAAACTATCTTGAGCATAGACTTCCCTGTGAACCATTAGCAAACAGATTAACCTTCAGAGTAACAGTCAAGTTGCAGCCACTTGTCTCGAGATGTTCATAGCATAATTTAGATCAGGGAGGATTTTTACAACTCCTGCCTAAAGCAAGACTAACTTCAGACTTGCAATAGATTGTTCAGGAAATTGTAGAGACAAGTTCTGAATGCTTTAAATCTTTCCC
>NW_008691846.1:54641-56568 GCF_000695815.1 Acanthisitta chloris
GAGCCCACATACATGTAGCCAACAGCTTTCTTTAAGGATACTGCAGTTTTAAGTCATACACAAATACTCCACTGTGGTTTAAAAGCTTTCAATTATTCTAATAGCGTTGCCATGTGAACTCACGGCATCTTCCCTCTGTCGTTCTGCTCCCTACAAGCTACCTGAAGATTCCTGCTCTAACCATCTATCACCCTTTTGTCCACTGGTTATCCAGCATGAATCTGTAGTAGGTCTCTCAGCTTCACAATGGGGAGACTTAGTCCCACAAACAAAATGGTGGTTTTCAGTTGAATCTGCAGGACAACCCAATCCAACCCTTTAGCAGCCCATCTATACAAAGGGACTGAAACATACAGTAAAGGAAGCTGTTTTCTACCTGTAATAGCCTGAAGTCATTTTACCAGCTTGTTGGTCATTTGCTAGCTCCGTGGATCTGTACCTCTGCAACTATCATCATACCCACTAGCACTTCAAATGTAGTTACACAGTTTAGCATCTAAAGACACTATAGCAGAACCTAATGTCCACATGTAACCTGGAGCAGAGCATCCTGACTGCCATCACATGGAACATGCAGGACAACCAAGGGCTGAGGCTCAGCCAGCACAGGCTTCTGACAGGCAGGTCCTGACTGACCAGCCTGATATCCTTCTTTACCAGGGTGACCCACTTACTGGATGAGGGAAAGGCTGTGCATGTTGCCTGCCTGGACTTTAGTAATGCCTTTGACACTGTTTCCCCACAGCATTCTCCTGGGGAAACTGGCTTCTCATGGATGGCACACACAGGTACAATCTTTGCTTGGCTAAAAACTGGCTGGATGGCTGAGCCCAGTGATGGTGAGTGGAGTTACATCCAGCTGGCGGCCAGTTATAAGCAGTGTTCCTCAGGGCTCAATATTGGGGCCAGTCCTGTTTAATATTATCAGTGATGAGGGGATTGAGTCCACCCTCATCAAGTTGTGGATGGCACCAAGTTGAGTGGGAGTGTTGGCCTGCTGGAGGGTAGGAAGGCTCTGCAGAGGGATGTGGACAGGCTGCATTGATGGGATGAGGCCAGCTGTATGAGGTTCTACAAGGCTAAGTGCCAGGTCCTGCACTTTGGCCACAACAACCCCATGCAGTGCTACAGGCTGGAGGCAGAGTGGCTGGAAAGCTGCCCGGAGGGAAAGGACTTGGGGGTGTTCACTGGTGATGTGCTGAAAATGAGACAGCAGTGCGCCCAGATGGTCAAGGCAAATGGCATCCTGGCCTGTATCAGCAATAGTGTGGCCAGTAGGAACAGGGCAGTGAACAACACTGAACGCTGGTGAGGCCACACCTTGAATCCTGTGTTCAGGACACAGGCACTGAGGTGCTGAAGCATGTCCAAAGAAGAGTAAAGAAGCTGGGAAAGTCCAAGAGCACAAGTCCTAACGAGGAACAACTGAGGGAGCTAGGGGTGTTTAGCCTGGAGAAAAGGAGGCCAAGGGGAGACCTTATTGCTCTCTGCAACGACCTGAAAGGAGGCTGTAGTCAAGTGGGAGTTGGTGTCTTCTCCCGAGGAACAACAGGACAAGAGAAAACGACCTCAAGTTGCATCAGGGAGGTTTAGACCATGGGAACAGGCTGCCCAGGGAAGGGACTGAGTCACCATGCTTGGAGGTATTTAAAGGATGTGTGGTACTTCAGGACATGGTTTAGTGGTGGCCTTGGCAGTACAAGGTTAATTGCTAGATAGTTTTAAACGTCTTTTCCACCCTGAACATTCCTATGATTCTAGGCAAGGTTAATTTTGGACAGCAACCTGCAGCTATGGCCAGGACACACAATGCCCTTTGTGGGCCCCTCTGCTACCACTGGCTCCCCCAAGGCCCGGCAAACTCAACACCAACAGCACCGCCCAACGCCAGCGCCAGGACACGAGCAGCACTGCGCTGACACACGGG
>NW_008691847.1:0-212 GCF_000695815.1 Acanthisitta chloris
GTCCTGAGATGCATCAAAAGCAGCATGACTAGCAAGTCAAGAGAAGTGATTCTGTCCCTCTACTCTGCTCTGGTGAGACCCCACACGGAGTACTGCATCCAGCTCTGGGGTCACAGAATCACAGAATCAGAGAATCTCTTAGGTTGGAAGGGACCACAGTGGGTCATCTAGTCCAACCTCCCTGCACAGGCAGGGCCATCCTAGACCACAAG
>NW_008691847.1:226-10757 GCF_000695815.1 Acanthisitta chloris
ACCTCCAGTGAGGGAGAATCCACAATCTCTCTGGGCAGCACAGGAAGGACATTGACCTGTTGGAGTGAGTCCAGAGGAGAGCCACAAATATGATGAAGGGGCTGGAGCACCCCTTCTATGAAGACAAGGGTAAGAGCATTGGGGTTGTTCAGCCTACAGAAGAGAAGGCCCTGAGGAGACTGTATAGCACCTTCCAGTACATAAAGTGGGACTACAAGAGAGCTCAAGAGGGACTTTTTACAAGGGTATCTAGTGATAGGGCAACAGGGAATGGTTTTGAAAGTTGAATACCTCCAGTGAGGGAGAATCCACAATCTCTCTGGGCAGCACAGGAAGGACATTGACCTGTTGGAGTGAGTCCAGAGGAGAGCCACAAATATGATGAAGGGGCTGGAGCACCCCTTCTATGAAGACAAGGGTAAGAGCATTGGGGTTGTTCAGCCTACAGAAGAGAAGGCCCTGAGGAGACTGTATAGCACCTTCCAGTACATAAAGTGGGACTACAAGAGAGCTCAAGAGGGACTTTCTACAAGGGTATCTAGTGATAGGGCAACAGGGAATGGTTTCGAAAGGAAAGAGAGTAGGTTTAAACTAAGTATTAGGAAAAACATCTTTTCTATGAGGGTGATGAAGCACTGGTACACATTCCCCAGAGGAACTGTGAAAGCCCCATCCCTGGAAGTGTTCAAGACCAGCTGGATGGGGCTCAGAGCATCCTGGTCTAGTGAAAAGTGTACCTGCCCATGTGAGGCGGTTGGAACTAGATGATCTTTAAGGGCCCTTCCAACCCAAAACATTCCATGGTTCTATGATTTGCATAGCAGTTAAAAAGCAGAGAATGCAAGCATTAAATTCTGGTAAACGCCACTGCACAGAATCACAGAATGGGTAAGGTTGGAAGGGACCACAGTGATTCATCTGGTCCAATCTCCCTGTTCAAGCCGGGTCATTGTAGAGCACATGGCACAGGATTGTGTCCAGACAATATCTTGAATATCTCCAGTGAGGGAGAATCCACAACCACCCTGGGCAATCTGTTCCAGTGCGTAGTCACCCACACACTAAAGAAGTTTTTCTTCATAGTCAGGTGGAACTTCCTATGCATCAGCTTCTGCCTGTTGCTTCTCCTATGGCTTGGCACCACTGAGAAGAGCCTGACCTCATCCTCTTGACACCCTTCCTTCAGAAACTTGTCTACATTGACGAGGTCCCCTCAGTCATCTCTTAGGCACCTAACTCCCATTTTTTGTGCCTTTGAAATCTTTAGTGCCTTTATGCCTTTGAAAACCTACCATTCCTACCTAATTTATTTATGTATTTACTTTTGAAGGTGGTGTGTATTTAATCCATAAGAGCAAGGGAAGGATATAGTACTAGCCTGAATTGGTACAGGAGCAAATGCCTCCAAAAATAGTGTGATTTTTTTTTTAGAGAGGCCCATCTGTGAATTGCTACTTTGTGCTGACCCACAATTTATGCAGCTTTTGCCCAAATCTATCAGACAAAGCTCTTTAAATGGCTTAAAAATAGTTTGTAAGTGTTATAGGCATTCAGTCAAATTAGTCACTTAGTCAAATCATCCTTTCAACTGGTGCTTTCAGCAAATGGTTAAAACAGCATTAGAGGAAGGATCTACAATGCCTGAAAGCAGCTCATGGTCAGTGACATAATCCTAAGAATAAATGTATTGTAAATGTATGGCCAAACACAAGAGAATATCTGTCATCAAGTAGCTAGAAGTGCCACGTGGTTTTTGTATCACTGAGCTGGAGCCACTGAGAGTTGTGCAGCCTTTTCAGGTCCTTCAGAGAAAAATACCACATACTGCTTCAGCACGCCCTGGATCCAGGGCAGATGCTTTTAAGAAATCCTTAACTAGCAGAAGTAAAATCTTGCTGGGTGCCTTTTCTTTTAGATGGAAGAAACTAAAAATTCACAGAATTTTCAATATACAGGTTCTCCTGGCATACATCCAGTGGGTTGTGGGACAGTGCCTCTCACCATGTTGTGGCAGTATAGCCAAACAGGCAGAGGACGCTAGGAGTCCTGTGTACAGGGATCAAGATGTGGGTCTATCAGTGGTGTACATGATATGTCATGTACATGTACATTAATCACTTGGCCTCTTTATGTCCTGTTTATACTGTGTTTCAGGATAATATACAATATGAACATTTGTATGAAAAAATCTGAAAGAAATGAACTAATATTACTACTATTACAATTACTATTACAGTTATGGTTGTGCTTTCAGAGCTCACAATCTGTAATACATCACTAATTTAAAGATTATTCCAGATTTCTCCAAGAATGCCTCTTGGACTAGCCTTCATTCTTCATGTCTATGTCTGTCTTCACTGGGAATATGTATAAGTGTGTCATTATTGTCTTTACAGGCAATTTTTAACTGGACTTATTGTCCTTGTCTTCCTGCTTGTTCTTGCTAATCAGAGCTTGTGCTAGGGTTCCTTACTTGCTGATATTTTTCTTTTCCTGGAGAATGGTGTGTCTCCATTAACAGTTTAAAAACTAGCACTTAAATGGAGTGTTAAATCACTTCTGGAAACTGGGCCTAAAATAAACGGTTATACTCGATGAAAAACTGCATCAACCTTTTGACCCTGCTCTTGCCTCTTTTCAGAGGCATGTCAGAAACAGCTGTGTATACAAATTGAATATACTTTCTATCTTCAAACCCTTTACTAGGAGTAAACCCATCCTACTTGAGTGCTCATTGCAGCTCTATGACAGCTCAAATTCATCCTGGCCTGCTAAACCTGCAACTAACTTCTCAGCTTTCCTCTCTCAGTTTCCTGTCTCTCCCACAGTCACTACCATTACAATCTGCAGGTGGTTCCCCTACCTCTCCTGCATGTCACTTCCAAAGCACTCTGCATTACTCCTTTCACTGGTGTGAACCCTCTGACTCGCCAGTATTTAGCTTCTCCTTTTCAACTGAATTGCTGTTAGCTTGTTAACTTTCCCAAATAGTAACAAAAAAAAAATTCAGGGTAATTACAGTGTTCTGTTAAAATTGAGAAATTAAACATTGGACAATGATGAACCAGAATCAGGATGGATTTCGCCATTTCTGAGGAGGAGGGGGATTTATGGGCTTCATTACTCACAAGTACTGGGCAAAGACACTTTATAAAAAAAAAAAAAAAGTAAACATCCTTTAATTTTCATTATGGGGGAAAAAAGGAAGGAAATAAACTGCAATAAATTGAAAACCAGCATACAGAGTAGAACCTGTTTTGTGGCCACAGTAGCCATGGCGAATATGTATATATAAGAGGCTCATTCAGCAATCACCTCTTCTGGCAGCAGATGACAACAGAGATTTTTCTTCCTCCTGGATAATTGGTGCTTATGGAGCAACACGGGAGTGGAAAGCCTCATCTTGCACTGGCCAGGCCCATATTCTCAACCCAGTTTCAGAGTAAATGGGAGGCCAAAAGAAGGAAGAAGGAATTTTTCTTCAGTCTTTCTTCCAGGAAGGGAAGAAAAGTGTGAACCGATAAATCCTCATGGCAGCAGGTAGAGACAAGTCTTTCCTCTTTTGCCCTAATACAGCAGTTGGATCCATGCCTGGGATGTTCACTGGGGAAACCTTCTTGTAGTCTCCTGCTCTAGGGGATGGCAGACAGCCTCACAGCCTGTTTTGTCATTCAGGAGTGAAGGCACTGATGAAGCAAAACTCTCCATGGCTTAGACAGAGAGGCACAGGTAAGAAAAGAGAACCTTCACAACACCTTTATTTCTCTTGATGTGGAGTTTGTATCCTGGTGCATTTCTGTGTGTATGTCCCCTGATGTCAGTGGAATTAGTGCCAGGGGAGGAAGAGCAGCATGTCCCACAGTCATGGTCGCAAGGCAAGGAAGAGACCTCCCAGGGGCCTCCTGGATTTGTGAAGGCAGTGGAATAAAAGATCTGAAAATGAATACTAAACGTGAAATAGGGGGCTGGGATGTTTCAGCTCATTAGCGATTGTTAAAAATAACGATTACTCTGTGAGTGTAAACAGTATTGAGTATGCTGTGCTTAGAATGAGATTGAGCAAGACACTTCTTCACAACCCAGTTATTATACATGGTCATCTACAATCATTGCTTTTTACACTGTGGCTTTCAAAGTGTGTGAAAAACACTTTACACTCCTGTGTGTGTCTAAGCTGATTTCACATAGTCCAGCCCAAGCCACTATTTGCAATCATTTAGAGATTATTTTGTGTGCCTTTCTAATATAAGACTTAGCAATGGCAGATATTTCATTGATTGCTCTTTTTGTAAAGTTTCAGCATTCAGCTAGTAATCAATTTATTACCAAATGTTGCTTGGAATGAGCATCTTTCTCCCTGACAGTAATCTCATTGGTTGTGAAAAGGTATGATCAGGTGACAGTGAGACATTCTCATTTACACTACAGCAAATCACGCTCAATAAGAATAAAGAGTCCTGAGTAAAAATAGTTCAGTTTTCTATTAACAAAGTCCTTGGCGATTGGCAGCCAGTGCCACAATGGCAATACTGCAGACACTGCTGGAGAAGTGAAAGATTGTTGTCCAAACCAAAAAAAGCTAATAGGAAGCTCAGTTTAACTGAGCTTTCTACATATACTCATTTTTCACTGCTAACTCTGACAACCTTTTTGGGATGTGTGGGTTTGCTTTTAAAGCTTCTCTCTCTTTGTCATTCTGAAACTGTCAGGTAAAACTTAATCCACGATATCTGTTAAGGCAGTTATATCCAACTTACCTCTATGGTATCTAATGTACTTTAGCAATTTTGCACAGAGGTACATTTTTCCCCCTTGACATTTATATCTTGCAGTTAGCATTCCATTTGTTTATTTATCATATTGTAGTGATGCTGTGTCTATTGGACAAAAATTGGTCTCATGCCAGGAAGATCTGTGACTGTTCCAGTCTTTTCAAAAGGGAGATAATTCCATATTCAGCTTTCTGTTTCCTGCACTGACACCTCTCATTCTTGTAGCAGACAGTTGTTTCAGAGAGGTGCTTTGAATAGTCATGTTAGTGTAGGCTGAAGAGATACCTAACTCTCTCTGAACTGTCCCACAAAGGGCTCTGAAAACAGCTGAGAATCACAGTGGCTTAAGAAGATACACGATTTCTGGTCTACAGTATAAGGAACTGTATTTTGCTTGACTGAAGCTTGTAAAGTCTCCTTCCCTGATGCATACAATCCTTGGAAGCTGCAAACACATGACCGTACTGTGTCCAAGGCATGATGTCATTGTGCCCAAGACTGGGAGCTTCTTGATTGGGTTTGGTCAAGTCAGGGTGTTACTTCAGTGCTTTGTTCAATTGGCTTCTGTCTTCATGTGTTGATTTGAAATAAATTAATTTGTCACAAGTGCTGGTGGACAATCTCCATCATGCTGGTATGTTGGCCTCTGCCTGAGTGTGCAGATGACCTGAAATAAATTCTATGACTATTGAGAACTTCTAGATTTTTATCAGTTATGTTAATCATGACCAGTCAAGCATTCATTCTGACATTGTAAGTCTTTAAGTCATTATTTCTTCTGGTAAAACCACTGAAGAACGAAGATCAAATTGCGAAGACCTGCACTGCCTATTGTGAGTAGCCTATATTTTGTCACAGATAGGCATGAAAGGCTAGTTAGGATACCAGAGAAGCCTGAGACAGAATCATACTATATTCTCCTCCAATAGCTCCCAGCTAACAAGTAACTTCAGGAAAGAAAATGTCCTTGATGTATCAGTTTCTTAAATCAACCATGCCACTCAGGACAGCTACTTTCTCAAAACTCAGACATCTATATGAAATAAAAAGCACAATAAAATTTCTTTCGAATGATTAAAAATAATTTTCATTTGCATTTCTGCAGAATTAAAATGGCTCAAGAATTTCCCCCAAGATTTAAAAGAAGTTGCCTTTGTCCACAAAGTGTGAATGGTGAATTGTAACCCCAAGGTGATATTTTGAACACAGTCTTATCAAACAGGGGGCTGAAATGAAATTTTTTCCTCATCTTATCTATTACTAGTGGATGATACGTTTTCCTTTCATCCTCTGTATGATACCTCCCACAATTACATCTGAGTCCATAATTCCTGATTGCTAATTAATACAAGTTATTATTTACTGTTATTATTAAATAAGGGCAAGGCTGCCTTCATCTGTCTGGAGGGTCTGCCATTATATCTGCTCTGTGTATTGCTACTACAGTGGAACTGAATATGCCTCAGCCTCATGCAGATGCACTGTGTCAGAAAACATCTGCTAGCTGCTGATTTTATGCATATTACAGAGACTTTATGTACTGTTAAATGGACCACTTTTTCATTCCAAAACATAATTTTCCATGTGGCATCATTTGATCTGTCCTCACTCCAACATTTGGTTTGATCAACTCATTTCTTCCTACTCAATATGTTTGCCGTAACCTCCTCTATGGTTGTGTGTGTCCTTTCTGTGAATGGAAATTACTACAGTGCTCCTGTCATGATAATATGGTGGTAGGGCAAAATGTGTCGTTTTAATCAATACATTTTATTTCCATTAGCTTCTTTCATCATTGAGCTTTAGTCTAGACAGTTTAGGTCTCATAATGCCAACTGCTACCCAGCTATGTAGTAGCAGACCATGATCAAACAGTTTTTCAGAAGTACCAAGGATGCTTAATCGGGTACCAGATTTAGAGCTTAAATGCAGCTAATGAGGAAAAGCATGTCCTCCACACAGAACTTTGCACTGGCTGTACACTAACTTCTGAATGGGAGAGACAGAGAGGCAGCTTATTTGGGTCACTGCCCTTTGGGGACACATCCATTTCAGTCCTGCTGTTACCTTCCTGGGATTTGAGCTGCATGGCCATGGCAGCAGAGGGTGCAGGAGGCAGAAGCTGTAAAGGGCTAGAAAGGGGACCACTCCCTCTGGAGATGGGGCACATTTTGCTTTGGTTTTCTTGTAACATTTAACTTTATATCACCTACCCTCTGCTGAGAATGATGCATGCTGCAGTGCTGTCATTCCCCTATGGTTAAACTTTTAATCACTGCAGAGAAAGTTGTGGGCCCCGGCTGTTCATGACTGCTCTGTACAGGCTGTGCAATGATGACTCTTTGCCTGTCCATTCCTAGCAGTTCTTGAAACAACAGATCTCTTCTGTACCTGTTGAATCACAATTTGGGATTAGTACAGCTCTAATTACAACAGAAGACAGTACTTCTTTGGTAACCTTTGGCTGTGGTGACATTTCTAGAGGATACAAAGAGAAAGATGTAAAGTTTGAATAACACCTACCATGTTTCTGGTACATGTAAGTAGCAGGAGGAGGGATACATACTGCTGGGGAAACATTTTTTGCCAAATAAAAACATCACACAGTCTTTCTTGGCATCTATAGAACTCCATTGCTACATTACAAAGTCATAAAAAAGCCCTACACCAAAACATACATTTTGCATATGATTCTGACAAGTTTGAATAAATATGGTTTATTAATAATAATAATAATTAAAATGCACATTTAGATAGCTCTTTTAATCTTCAAAGGACTTTATAAATGCTAGTTTGTTAACTAATCCTTGCAACATCCTTGTGAGGTGCAGAATTCTTAGAGGTATATAAGAGTGTGCAGTGCACCAATTCCCAGTAACTTTTTAACCATGCACAGAGGTCTGATATATGACCTGATTTTAACCTGGTCTGATTTTAACCATGCACAGAGGTCTGATATATGACCTGTATCCCTATACTTCTGGAATATCACAGAGTGACATAAATGTATCTAAAATAAGTGGATTCTTCTACAAAACCAAAGTTGAGTAGATTTATTACTTTCATGTATATAATTCCCTTCCAATTACTTTGCTCAAAAACATTATCATTTAGTTGTGCAGTCAGGGAACCCAGCAGTGATGCTGGTGGGGATACTGGCGTGCAAGGCACTAAGCTGATTTGTATGGGTGAGTGAAAGAGGCTGGTTCCTATCCTGGGTAATTTGCAGTCCAAGAATATGATAAGAGACAACAGATGGATACAACAAAGAGACAGAGACATCACAAGGTTACAGTGAGAGGATTACAATTACTACAAGAAGTGATGGTCATAGCACACCAGCTGTTTAACCATTCTCAGATAATTTTTTAGTCATCCAAACAGCGAGGGTAAGAGAATGATTTGAAGGAGGATGACAAAATGACTAGGCAGACTTTTTTAAATGACTTCTTCACGTGCAGATGTAAAGACATGGGTAAATAAGAAAATGGGATGAAAAGCATTTCACCTTTGGTAAAAATGAGGTAAGAGCTAAGGATTCTGAATTACTATATGAAATCATGATGGATGAGACAAGTATAAGCCTTCAAGAGATAAACTGAAGTGAATTTGGGTCTGAAGTGAAATGCAAGGTATAGGCATGCAGTGACAGTGAAGTGAGGTGACAGGAGTGAAGTGCCAAGACAGAAGATGACAGGTGTGTTTTGATAGAGCTGTTTGGGAGAAGCTGTTGCAGTTCTAAGGCTGTAAGAGCATTTGTTTTTCAAATGCTTCCATGAAAGCCCTGTGTTTTTTTGGCTGTTCTACAGGAGGTTGTGAGGACAGTCTTCTAACACTAACTTTTTGTGGTCTCCATGACACAGACCCCAGTTTTGTGCTTTGCACCTATTCTAGTCCTGTGCAAGAATGGCTTGCTCCCTTGCTTGATGTTCAGCTAAGACACTCCCTGTGTTTGCATATGTGCCTTAAGACCCAGTTGAAACACAGAGGAGTGAAGATTTGCATACCACATTCATCTCTGATCAATGTGGTCTCTATTCTTCACTGCTCATGGTAAAGCTCTTTCCACACATCGCTCCCAAGGCTACAGATCCTTTGCCATATTGCCATTCCAGCCCTTTCAGACAGCCTGGCATGGTAGTTGCACATCTCCCCACTGCATACCAAGGTGTAATGTAAAGGTATATGAACCCATTTCAAATGGGAAATGGCCTTGTTATAGTAGCACTGAGGCCTGTGCATATTAATCTATCCTTTGAAAAAGGCAGTAACCCTAATTTGTGTATTATTTCCAGTGTAAGCATTTGGGTTTTGATCAAGCAATTAATGTACTTGATGGGAGTCTTTCCATTGCCTGCAGTGGGCTTTGGATTGGAACCATAATCCGGATGTCTCACATGCATATACATCCTTAATTAAAATTTTCTAAATTGCTGTTACATAATGAGGATCCCAAACCTCCCATGAAGCATTTCCAGTTAAGCCAGTTAAAAAACAACTGCACTCGGTATCTTGCCATCACGGTTAACATGAAGTAGAGCAATTCTCTGTGCTGAGCATTTAGACAGGTGAATTATTGGTTCACTGAGAACACTAAATGAATGTCCTGACTTTTACATGCTTGCAATTTATAAACAAAGCTCCTTTACTGTAATTTTGCTGTTACACACACACACACACACACACACACACACACACACACACACACACACACACACACACACACACACACACACACACACACACACACACACACACACACACACACACACACACACACACACACACACACACACACACACACACACACACACACACACACACACACACACACACACACACACACACACACACACACACACACACACACACACACACACACACACACACACACACACACACACACACACACACACACACACACACACACACACACACACACACACACACACACACACACACACACACACACACACACACACACACACACACACACACACACACACACACACACACACACACACACACACACACACACACACACACACACACACACACACACACACACACACACACACACACACACACACACACACACACACACACACACACACACACACACACACACACACACACACACACACACACACACACACACACACACACACACACACACACACACACACACACACACACACACACACACACACACACACACACACACACACACACACACACACACACACACACACACACACACACACACACACACACACACACACACACACACACACACACACACACACACACACACACACACACACACACACACACACACACACACACACACACACACACACACACACACACACACACACACACACACACACACACACACACACACACACACACACACACACACACACACACACACACACACACACACACACACACACTCAGAAAGTTATGATCAGCTTTAAAAGCAGGCTTAGAATGAAAGTTATAAATCAACCTTAAATATAGCAACTGCTTCTGCTGTAATTATATTCATTCAGTTTGCCAGGCATATTTTAAAAAATGTATTAGATTGCTGCACCTTTTTACCAAGAAGAGATGCATCCTGTGGCAGCTGTCCATCATTAGCCACAGAATCTTTTTACACTGACCTATATTAAAAAACTGAAGCAGACCTCAATCATATCCCCTCTGTTGTGCAGTAAAAGCAGTCATTTAAGATTTTAACTCATTTTATTTTTTTT
>NW_008691847.1:10788-11851 GCF_000695815.1 Acanthisitta chloris
GCCTTGGATTCATATGACCTGCTTTCTATTCCTGGCTCTGGGTGACCTTATGAAAGTCATTTTTATCTACTATTGTTTTTAAATGGGCAGAAAGAGGTTTCCTGGCAGATGAGCCAAACATAGGCACTTTTTTTTTCCATTATCCCACCTCAAAAACCTATCCATGAAGAAGCTACACACCTGTACACATACAAATGCCAGTCAAGTGTTTGCCCCAAATAAGCTGCTCTGCCTTTCTCCCTCCTGCGTTCTCTTTTGTTCTTTATAGCATGAGGGAGTCACAGTGGAGTGCCTAAATAATGTTCTTTAAATATACATAACTTGAAAGGACTAATTACATATACACATTTCTGCTTCAGTAGGCTGAGGTGATTTTTGAAAGCAAATACAGCATGGATGGAAGTGAGCTTCCAAAATATTTATGGGCTTACTGTACTACTACACCCAATACATGATAAGTATTTTTTGGAAAACTGCCTTCCCCTTTAGCAGTATAACAGTCAGACAACAGTTCATACTCAGCAACACAAAGTCATAACTTGGGAGATAATCTTTGTTATGTTCCTAACAATATGCTCTGAAATCCTACATTTAAAAGGGTTTACAAACACACAATACCCCAAACCATCAAATAAGCAGTAAAAGTAACATGCAGAGCCAGACACAAAACCAGAATGAAAAAGATTTTTTATTATTCTCTTCTGTATTGCCATAAATGACATGCTATATTTAATTTTACAGTGCCCCTGGACAAATCATCAAATACTTTAATAACTACACAAACATTAATATTTAAATACAAGAGATCCCCTCAGTTACTGAATAATCATAACTCTGGATTGATAGGGTACTAAATGGAAAAATCTTGTTTAGACAGTTGTAAGAAGGGGGAGGGTATTTAATGAAACAAGTTTGATGGTCTTGTCATCATAAAACTGATAGATATTTGGCACAATTTATATCTTTGCTGAAAAGAAGTTTGAGAAATGGAACAATTGTGGTGAAGATTAATTTTCCCTTCTTCTGCTGTGAGAGCATAGTCCTTTAGGTCATTAGCAGGAAT
>NW_008691847.1:11865-28130 GCF_000695815.1 Acanthisitta chloris
TCCACGCAAGCTCTGTGCTGACTCTTGGAAAATGCACTTGTTAAATAGCTGCGACTTCTGTACTTGTGGGATGGGCTGCCCAGCTATCATCACAGCTAGCTAGACTCATTTTATGGGAGTGATGAATATAGATGGTAAAAGAGACAGCATATGGAGTTCTGGCTGTCAGTGTTTGATAGACCTGGCTGCCCATTCTGCCCACTGTCCTTAGTGGCACATTTTGTTTTAACCCAGATTTTGTCTTGTTACTTCAGCCACTGTTCCAATTAAATATTCTGCCTAATAATGAAAGTTTGACTACTAAACCACAGTAAGAACAGTGAATTGGGAGATATTTCTGATCCCTCCAGCACCACAAAAAAACCCCAACAGACAACCAAACCAGCGAACCAACCAGAAACAAAACAAAAAGACTGAAAGACTTCTCAATCAAACTCACTCACATAATGCCTGAACCAAATGTCTGAGACTCAACTAGGTTTTTAGGCCTCCAGATCTGGGACTATGTTTGTGCATGTGTCCTATGTGTAGCTAGGCACACATGACACCAAGCTAACAATAACATCCCTTTGTTCCTGGACAAAGGCTTGGCTTTTATTTCTATCAATTCATACTCTGCTTGGGTGCCACAGCTTCTGTAGCTAAATGAAATGCTTGCAGATTGGGAGGTAGGCTGTGTTCACTTACCAGTCCCTTATATTGTTTGGCTTCATGCCTGTTTCCAGGAGAGTCTGTCTCTGAGATGCACCTTAACATTTTCTTTTCTATTTTGGGGTGCCTGTTCAGACTCTGCACTTTCCAGAGTTCCTTTTTATTCTGTGAATTTCAGCTCCATGGATATAATATAGTTCTGGCTGTACTGTGTTTCTTGGGCTCTTCTCAATTGGGAAATACCCCTTTGAGGGAAGTTCAAGAGAAAACATGGATGCATTTACATTCTAGATGTGTTTACATTCTAGCTTCATGGGAACAGAGAGAGGGGAAACGGCACAAAAATATAAGGGCCTCTGAATAACAGGACATGGCCTGTGGGCTGGCAGACCCTGGAAGCAATACCATTAGACTACTCCTCCAGATGTGGACAGCTGACAAACTTTAATGATGAAGGCTGCATCCAGGCCAGCTATGATGAACTAATTAAATATCTTGCTCCGTTTAATAAAGGAGGTATGGAACAATCCAGAGTTGTCTCTAAATCACCTACCCAGTGCCCTGCCAAGCTTCTACAGTGGCAGGAAAGGTGAGCAAAAGAAAAGACAATAGGGCAAAACTAAAGGACTAAGACCAATGGAAGTTTCTGCACTAGGAAAGAATGGGTGTTGTCACCACATCTTAATGATAACCAAATTACCATGGAAACTCCAAAGCTACAGGCCTGGAATCAGTGCAGAGAAGGTTAAAACACCATAAGAAGTTAGCATAAACACTGCTGCTTAGAGCTGAGCACATCTTTAAATAAGTAATTAATTCTTTCTGTCTCAACTTTATATGCTTAATTTATCATTCAGTTCTCCTAGCTTAATTTATTTTTTCCCTTTTCCTTGTTACAAGGTAGCAATAAGATAAGAAGTTGGAACTGAGTTTTTGATATTAAGAAAAGGTCTGATTATTGTCTGAGACTGACTCTGGGCTTGGGCTGCCTCCACCTCTGCTGCTGCAGTAGTAATGCCTGCTCCCTTGAGAGGACAGATTTAGTCACTGAGTGAAACCTCTTTTTCAGGAGAAGAAAATGTAAAGAGACAGCAGTTTCTAGCAATAAAATAAAAACCAAAACAACATAAACCATTTCTCTCCCACTCATTTCTTTCTCCTTCATTCCAACTTTTCTTGAAATGGACAACCCATGCCCATCAATGAGATTTTGAGCTATTCGTGATTGTCTGTAGTGCTTGAGAAAAAAGATGATTTTGCACTTAGATGTGAACAAGGGAAAATACATTTTCACCTTTTTACTTCACTCCAAAAACCTACGTGAAACATATCTAGAAACTAAAAATACATCCTTATAGATTAATCTTACTTGACGACATTGAGACACTGGTGAGGATGAAATTCTACAAAACTGTATTACTTTATGATAAAATTGTGAATGCAGTGTACTGGAATGAGTAACTGAACTCTCCAAATTGCAGTGTGATTTCTCCCTTCCCTTGCGTTTGCATGGGTGTTTGTATTTTTTACAGACAGGCAGCAACAGAAAGCTACTGTAAAAGGATATTTTAGTGAAGTCTTTTAATTGTTAACAATTATTCTGAGATGCACACACATTTTCCTCATTGCCAAGCATACTCTTTCCAAGATATCTTCAAAGTCCTACAATTCAAAGGTTAGGGTGCATTTTCATATCACTTAACTGTGCTGATTGCTTCTTATTCCTTGACAGAAACAGAGATAAGCAACTATTTTGTAAAACTGTATTTTGAATATCTGAAGTAATTTCTGGGGCTAGACATAGTCCCATGATATACTGCAAGCATGAATTAATCCCACATGGTCTAGAAATCATAAATGGAAACGCCAGAGAAGACTTCTGTTCACCAATAACACAGCTCACAAGAGAGGCACTACCTTTTTGAGCCTTCTGTGAAATAAAAAGTACAGATGGTTGTCTATGTGCATAACATCAGTGATGCCCAAAGCAAAGACATTACAAACATTTGACAGAGTTGTTATCACTAAATATGTACTCTGGAGGATTCAGAAAGGCAGAAATTCACCGAGATTTACAGAAGATGGTCACGGCACTCTATTTACCACTCTGCTGTTTGTTGCCATAACCTCTCGGAAAGCACAGATTGTTCTAGAGCAGGTTACCTTTTTTTTTTTCTAGAGTAGGCTGGATTTTACTTAGTATGTCACTTTATATTGATGATATTTAACTTTGCAAATGAAATGAGTTGCTAGAAACCATCTTATACAAACTGCATGAGTGGTCAAAGAGTTTGCAAAAACGTCTCTGTGGAGATCAAAAGTAGTTGGCATATGCAGTGGTTTGAAATCTTGTCTTTATGATACTATGATTAAAAAAATGGCCTCATGGATTTAGCATCTTCCAGATGGGATTCAGGGGCACACGATGTATACTGGTTGTGCTTAGCCACGATACCTTCCCAACCCAGTTTGTAAGCTATGTCTCTTTCCTGTGAAAGTCTGTGATACTGCAGAAGACAGTAACCAAAGTTACCATTATTTTTGCTTCAGAGGAGGAACAAGCTTAATGAAGATAACTGGTTGCTGAAGTATCAAGAAATCAATCAGTGCACACATTTGTTTCACTGTAAAACCAGGGCCCAACACCCTTCAGGCTAAATGAACATCTTTAGACAAGCCTATGGACACCTGTATCAGGGTGAACAGTTCCAAGTTGCCATTCTTGCAAAAGTCTCTCTTTAAACTGCTGCAATCCTTCAATTCTTGTGCTGCTGTTTGTTTCCCTGTCCAGCATAGTCTTTCAACAACACTTAAGTATTTCACTGAGATGTGGTTTATCTCAAGTTGTTTTCCATCAAGCTTTTTTAAGTATTATCCTCTATTAAGCTAGATCTGTATGTTTTCATATGAATATAGAATGCAGATTTCTTTAGTGTGTAACTGCATTTCAGCATCTCCTGTCAGGAAGGTGCATATAAGTAAATCTCAGAGCTGCACAGCCTGGAATATTGTCCCGAGGAGGAAAGAAAATATATTTACTTAGGAACATAGAAATAATCTCTGGACATTGGTGCTGTCAGTTTCATCAGGTGGCTCTTGTTCAAATATGCCAAGAAGTCAGTCTCTGTCATCACCTCGGTCACAAGGAATGCCACCAGGCTCCAGGAGACCTCCATCCCTGTGCTCCAGGTAATACAACTGTATCCAATAGTTTTCATTTTTGATGATTTCTTTCTTGTGTCTTGTGCTGGAATAGGCTGAAAATTAATGTGTTTCAGTGGTGGATGTGATTACCCTGATCCATCTGAAGCACATGATGACTTTCATCTGTTTTAATAGCTGCTGTAAACATGCAGGCAAAGCAATGGTGTATGATGAATATAGAAAATAATCAAATCATCTGGTTTTGATGAAAGTGTGTAAAACTCTAAAGCACACTTAAAAAACATGAATCAAAAGTTTATTGAATATATAAAGCAGCTTGTCCTCAGCAAATTTATGATTTACATCAGATTTAAATGCACCATAATACACTTGGGTCAGCTTGAGAGAGTTGGCTTTGAATGACTGGAATAATATGTAAGGTGCAGAAAAAATGTGCATTTTCAGCAAACCTGCTCTGATGGAACAGCAGCAATAATGAGGCCTCAGATCTTTGAGCTCCTGGTGGCATGAGAAGGATCCCGGAGGCTTAAAGATTGGCAGACAGATGGCCCATTTTCCAAGACAGGTAACATGGATGCCTCTGAAAATCTCACTGAGCATGCAGGTATTTGTGCAGGGGGCAAATCCTCCTTCAGCCAAATATCTCCTAGGGGCTGCTGCGAAACTGCATTCAATACCTTGTTCATTTGTAGGGGGCTGTACCTCTTAGAGCAAGACTAGCCTGTAAATATCCCTGGGATGGGACTTTGTCCTGCACCCTGAACCAGTTATAAAGGAGACTTTTGTATGGGCATAAGAGTACAAGATTCACCACACTGACTCAGATCTCTCTGCTCCAATGACCTATCTCAGGCCGTGGCCGTTACCAGATAGCTCAAAGGAAGGTGTCAAAGCTGAAGGGCTTCATAATTAATACTAGATTAAAACAAGAAGGGAGGTTTAATTCACTTTGTAAAGCTGTTATTATCTCTATGATAATTCTGGATAGTTTAGTCTCAATGCTAAACTTGATAAATTCTCCGCATCAGGGACTTCCAGAAGTGAAAGGCTTCCACTAGATAATTACCAGTTACATGACACCATTCCCTCATTAGCTTTGAATTTCTCACCTTTGAACTTCATTGCATGTCATTTTGTACTTGCGTCACGATATAGGGTGAACAGAAATTCCTGACCTACTTTTTCTATTCCATTCATCATTTTCTATCACATTATCCTCTCCCCTCTTATTTGTCTAATTACTTAATTAAGAACTCCTCCATCTACTCAGGTTCTCATCAGCTACTTTACTTAAAACCATAGCACTTATTTTTTTCTGGTGACTAAATTGTATGCTACGGATAGGAAAAGGAGAAACTGAGGTGCCCACAGCTTTTTGTGGGGACAGGGAACTGATTCTGTGACACAATTTTTTGTCTTGTGTACTCTTTTAATAATGGTTTGTTGAGTCAAAGTCCTTACTGATCCCAGGTCTACAAGATGTCCAGGTCCTGTTCTGAGCTGCTACCGCTTCATGAAAGTACAAAGTCTGCAATTATACCCTGACATAGGACAGACCCAGAAGGGAAGACTTCTGTACCTTCTTGCATGACTTCATACAGAAGCACCAGATGCAACTAAGTCCTGCCAAAATAATGATGATACATTGACCATTTAATACAAAATAAGATCTCTCAAAATGCCTTTGTCATGGTTTTTTTTTTGCTAAAACAAAGCAAAGAGCCCATTTGGAAGAAAAGTTTTCACTATACGCCAAAATGTCTTTCCTGTCTCCAAAACACTTATCTAACATGAATGAAGTAATGTCACTAAACTTTTGTCTGTTCAAGATAAAAATCACAAATAGTGTGGCTAGAACACTTATTTTCAGATGGCCCATTCAGTGGAGCTTGGCTACTCAGAGCCTTACTGTATTCCCAGTTATGTGGCACTGAAGCAGAAGTGCTGTGCACTGAAGATTCAGGGTACTGCAAGAGAGAACAGAATTAGGCCCTCATGAAATCTTAATGCATTGTGAAGCTTTCCAGCTCACATACATACCCCAGTGAGACTAGGAAAAGCCTAGTTCAAAAACTGTCTAGCAATGAAAGGATATGGTTCAGTTCTGCTGTGATCTGATGAAAGATGAACCAAGCTTCTCAGAAGTCTCATAGGATTTTTACCTCAGTTGTTACAGACAGGTATGTAGATAGTATACCTAAGCTGAACAAAAGAGGGGAGAAGAGAAAGGTCTGGAATTAATTAAATGTCTTCTCTTAGAATAGCCTCATTAAACTCCTGCCTGATTAAAGCCCATACAAACAAGAAAAAAAAAGCCCGCCTACTAAAAAACTAAAAATAAAGTTCACCAAAAGGTGTTTTAAAGATGGCACCTTATAAGTGAGAGAATTTCCATGAGCTTTTGACTTAGTGGGCTGACAGGCGTTTCTAAATGGCAAATGCTTGAAGGTTCAGTTTTAGGACAGGTTGTTAGTTGCCCAAATTGACTAAGTGCTCCCAGAGGTTGTTTGAGTGTGTGGTTAAGGGCTTGCTGCTCAGACAGGCTATACAGAAACACTCAAAAGACCCTGCATGCTCTGCCAGATCCTTCTGATTTATTTATATGAATAAGCCACCAGGCCCAGACTATGGTCTTTAGACTCTACTCATTGGTAGGTGATTTGGCACATTACTCTTTCCTTACAACCACCAAACAAATTAATATTAGCATAGATATGCAATACTGCTGCTTTTCTTAAAAGCTGAGCCATGACATGATGGGGAGCGATTACACCATAGTTTCTCCATGTAATGACCACACTGTAAAGGGTGGAACACAGATGAGTTGGGCTTGGGCCAGTGGGTGCTCCAAGAACTGCCTACTGATGTGCAGAAAGGATGGGGCATGTTTGACAATGAGTTTTTAGTGCTTTGAATTAACCATTACTTGCAGTCACACCGCATATGTTTCTGTCAGCAGTGGACAGGTAATGAAATACAAGTGTGTCAGGTTTCTCTGTCTCCCATATGCATTATCTTCCCTTTGGTATGAGTGGGAGTGAACCAAAAGTAGTCATGAGATGAACTAATTTCTTCTAGAGTCTTGACTTCTACTTCCTAAATTAATCCAATAGCCAAGTTGCTTTGCCTTCATTGTTAGTTTAACTTAGTTTGGGTAACTCTGGCTTGCTAACAAAGATAGGAACACAGCCTCTTCTTAATTGACTGCGACATGCATTGCTACTCTATTTTTTTTAACCTCAGTTTGGTTGCTTACCAGCTATGAATAGGGCCCTGGATATTTGATCCTGGCTAATATTATTTTTTCAGTGACAAAAAGAGACCAACCACATCAGACTTCCCAAGTACCACTACAAACTGACAATCATCTGACTGAATATAGGAAAGCTCTTTTGCAGGCAAATCCTGAGTTAGTCCACAACTTTTTTTGTCATTGGCAATAACAGATATTGACCGCCAATCGCAGATATTGACTGCCAGCCACACTGGCTCCTAGCTGGCTTTGAGAAGACTTGACCTCCACAGTCGTTTCCTCCCTTGAAAAGATGGATGCATTCCTACCTCAGAGAACTGTGTGAGTCTGAGTGGAAATGATCACTCCTTTTTTTCTGAGCTGCGTAAGTATGGTGCTTGATCAGGTAGGTTTTGGAGAGCTCTGAGTAAGCAAATCCTCGGCAGCTGAGTGCTCTGTAGCAGGATCAGGAACCAAGAGTTAAACATAGCAAGTAGGAAGACAGATAGCTCAGGAGATGTGCAGTCACTTCTCTAAAACTGGCACGGTATCCAAGGAGTGTAACCTAGGAGGGATTTTGTCATGCCTCCACATACACTAAGCAAGGCATAGTTATGAAATATCCTGATGAGAAGCTAAGCAGCATATTGTGATGAAAAATATCACCTCTGGATGATGTGACAGTGGCAAGAAGGTATTCACAGAAAAATGGTTAGAGTGGAGACTGTTCTTGAAGAAAGACTGACTCACCACCACGTGTCCAGCTTTCCATTCTCTGTGATGGTGCTCACAGGAGCAACTGGAAGAGGCTGCTTTAAAGCAGTGCTTGCTGCTCCAGGATGGTCAGACATCTGCTATCCTCAGGGCAGCTCCATACCACAGGTCACTTCCCAATTGTCAGTGTTCTCCAGCTGCTCTTATTTCACAGGCTTCTCTAAGAAACTGATCCAGTAAGGCACTAGAACTGCAGATGCTCGTGGCATTTAGAAGAAGCATCTGTAACATTTGATTTTCTTTTGCTTCCTTCTGTTTCCTTGCCCTGTTATCCCTGGACTCTGCCTCTGCCTCTTTCTTGGTCCTGTCCCTGTACCAGTCACTTAGGCCAAAATGCTCTGATTGTCACTGAAAACTCTCTCCTTATATGCTGAATATCTCTGCATAAGCAGACCTCATTATCATGTGGCAAGAGGTCATTTACATATGCAAATCAGGTTAATGAGAGCAGAACTGTAAAAGGCTTCATTCCAGAGGCATTTGCATATCTGGCTTTAGAAATATTTGAGTGCTCTGCCCCTAGCTGTGCAACCAGGACACAGAAGCCCTGGCAGTATGTCTTCAGTGGTGATTATATCCGCAGACAGCTGCCATCCTGGTTTGCAACAGCTACGATCCGAGGTACTGGCTCGTTTGAACACAGAGGGTAGTTGTGTAATGTGTGCTTCTGCACCAGACTACTAAGAAGCAGTTAAGCCTTGGCCCTTATTGGGACAACATGTGGGCTTCTGACAGGTAGATATATGCAATTTAGCATGAAGAATACAATTTCCTATGGTGCTGTCACTAATGCAAGCCCAGTGCATGATGAATGAGAAAAACAATGCAGGTAGCAGGCACAGTTCTCTAGGAAGAATATATTCTGTGTGACACGGCAACACGCAAAACAGCGAACGCATTTATTCTCTAACTAACTGGGCCTCTAGCCCCGCAGAGTACAAGGAGGGATCTCTTTTGGATGTTTGCAAATCGTCCATGAGAGAGCCCAGATTCCCTCCTCTGCCACAGACAGAATAGGCAGCCCGCTGTCCCTCTCTTAGAAGGGTTCCAGACAAGCATGTTGGTGCCTTCTGAGTGTATAATTGTGAAGCAAATTTGCACAAAGAGTTCCTTAGAAGAAGCATCTTTTGCCGATCCATTTTTTCAGCTGTATTTTTTTTCAGGAAGAACTATGAATCCTTTTTGACTGTAAAGCTTTCTAAGGTATTGCTCTCTGCCAGGGACTTCCGTGCCCGATTCCAGAGAGAAAAGGCAATTACGCCATAATTTCTGAGAAAAGTTACTGATTTTCCCTTTGCTCCTGCCCAGTCCTCCTGACTAAGCTAAGCATGTTTCTGGCACATCCCAATGACTAATATCAGAAAAGACACTCCTTTGTGAAGGAGGCAGCTCTCTGCTTTGACACACAGTACTACAACCTACACAGCTGCCAGGCAAATGCCAGGTGGGTAGCCTCAGAGTGTGTGACACAACCCTTACCACCTGGAAACAGGAGGAGGCTCTTACAAGTTCTACGAGCAAGTAATGGCTGTTCCTGTGCCCTCTATCAGTAGACAGAGCTCCGCATATCTCGCAGTCAGACAAACATGCAGCAATTGAGTGTGCTTGGTGTGTGGTTTTGGTGACGACACTGCATGTTGTATGACACACCAGCTGGAATGAGCTGGGATCTTTGCCAACCCCCAAAGCACAAGATCTAAAGCGAACTGCCCCATTCATCCCCTCATTTTATCTCTACCTTCACTTATTCTTAGGGATATGCAGATCATGGAGAATAATTTACCATAATTCAAATAACAGTGGCCAACTTTTCAACGGTATGTCCAGTCCCATATGCTACTATCCACAGATTTTCTGGATTTTCTCTCATTTGGCCTTGTACTTCTAACTCTAATGCATCAGCATGGGTCAAACTCCACAACAGTAACTCCTTGAAGTCAATACTATATTGCATCACTTTGCCTGTAGCTATTTTCAGCAGCTCTGACATGACAGACAAGATGAATTATCTGTGCCTATAGGAGCAAGAATAGCTCCTACACTTTTGTGAAGGAGGAACCTGGGACAGAGCTGGTTCCTCCTCTCAGCTGGTGGCTATCACAGAAGACTCTTTCTGTCCATATACAGTACACAGACACCTTGGCATTTGCCTGCTTTATGACACATCAGCGGTTGGGTACCACTATCTAATAAACTTGCTGCTTTTTGCATGGAGCTGGTCTGCAGACTGAAGATGAGATTCTTGCACTTGTAATGAAGCACAAATTTACTATTGTGCCTGAAAGGCTGGACACCCCTTAAGGCCTATGCCATGCACCCTGTGAGCTCACATGTCAGGGGTACAGCTGTGCAGCTGAGCAGCCTACCTTATTGATAGCACAGTTAGATGTGGTTATGACTTCATCACTGGCAGCTCACAGCTATGAGAATCCTCTCTTACTTAAGAGCACTCAGGACCGAGCAGTCAGCGTCCCTGCTGTGACCCCAGATTGTCACCTTTGGAAGCTGATCTCTCAGAAAAGCATTCCATCATTTCAGAGCAGATCTGTCCTCCCCTGTTCAACAAACTCTGCCACATGAGTTTGATAAGAGACCAGAAAAGCAACATACAAATTGTTAAAATAAATACCTGTGGGGATAATGAAAGTTGATTTCTTTTTTTCCATGTTTGAATTATACTTTTCAACTAAGAATTCAAATTTAAGTATCCCAAACTTACTGTCTTTGTTGTTTCTGGAGGTGTGTCTTTGTTTCACTGAATATCCCCTTTCCATTACGCTCACGTTTAAAGCTTCTCACAAGGAATACAATTTACCTCCTTGTGTAGCGTGAGATCAGAAGCCAGAGATTCTGTTTAGTAAACGACGGCTTAGGAGGTGTTCTGTTTTACATAAGCAATCGCCTAAAAGCGGCCAAACCAGAAGGGCAAAGAAAATAATCATTTCTAGGAAAAGGGAGCAGCCCTCTCATTATCATTCATTTGTTGGAAATATATATGGATTTTTTAAAGTATTAATAATAAACAGTTTTGCACTCAATTGCTTTTCAGGTTGATAATATATCTTCCATATTTTGCTTAAAATCCAGCCCTTCCCATCTTAAGAGCACTGAACTGATTTTATTGCCAATTCTGAGAAGTGTTAACAGGAGTAAATCACCCCTCAAATTACTGCTGTTGTTCCCTTGCCCTGAGCCAAATTCACTGCTAAGCACCTCTGACCACACAGCCCATGTAAATGTTCATAATAGAGGAAGCGCCTCACATCTGCTTGTTCTCACAGAATTTAAAAAAAAAACCTTACAAAAAGCTATGTCATTGTAGTTTTTGATATACACACATATATATTTGGTTATAGCTTACTTCTTCATACCATATGCTCAATATTCAGCAGAAAAATTAAAGTCAGATATGCAGATGCCAAAAAAGGGCATAACATCAAGACAAAAAAATAAAAAGAGGGAAACTAAAGCCGTTTGGTGGTGTCAATTTTCATTGTGCACTACAATGTAGTAGAACTTCTGAACTCTGCTATGGAGGAGCTTTATTAGAAACCAATTCTCCTCAGTGACCTCTGGAGGCCTAGTCCTACACAAGAGCAAGCCAGGTGCCAAAATCATATAAAGGTGTGTTTCTGAGGTGTGAGCCAAATACAATGAACTACAGCAAGCACAATTGCTACCAACGAGTCGAAAATATTCCTGAAAGAAGCAAAATATGTTTCTTACTTTTTTCCCATCTCCTCTATTCATTTCCTCTCTTTTATTTTTCACTTGTGACATCTGTCTTGGTTTTGCCACACCTATGATATACTGTTCCTTATCTTCCTTCATCTTTTGCTCTTCTGATGTCCCCTATTTCTCCTTCCTAATTCTCACTCATTATAGTCTTTCTGTGTCCTGTTTTCCTCTTGTCCTTCTTAGTTACCTCCTTTCCTTGCTCCTTCTGACTTGTGGCATAAGTGGCATAAGTTCATATAAAAGCTTAGCAATGTAACTATGAACTTCAGACAAAAAAGTGAAACAGCAAATTACTTTGTATTATATTAGCTGGAATTAGTAAGCACTGTTAGAGAATTCCAGCTCCACAGAAGTGCCATCACTTATGTATCTGGAGAGTTGGGAGTTTCATTTCATTTTCAGTGCTGCACTTTGCTGAAAGACTGACAAAGCAACCTGGTTGAAAATGAAATGATTTCAACAACTGTGAAATACTGCATGACATAACGGCCAATCATAAAGCCATCACTCTCTGTGTTTACATTGGTACTGATTCTTAACAGCATGCTGTTAACTCAGCATAAAGCTCTGCTGCTTTAAAACAATTCAGGTACAAGGACAACTCTTTTACAGCCAATCATGCTCTGTCCCTATAAAGAATTATTATATCAATCTAAACTGGCATGTAAGTTAATGCTCACCCCTTGGCAGCTGAAATTTACGTTGCCACCCACAGACTTACTCTTCTCCCACTGCTGAGAATCATAACCCCATGATCACTACCTGCACATCCACACTATCCCAAGAATCGATGGCTGCTACAGTGCTATTCATATTATCAAATCCAGTTGCTTGTCAATTAACCCAGTATGACATCTGCATGAAGGATTTAAATAAGGAGCATCGTATTATGCTGTGTGGTCGATAAAGTGAAAATGCAGGCACTGACAAGGCTTACCATTTGGCCTGATACCACAGCATCCATCTCTCTGGATGGAAGTTATTTATGCTCCCACTGAATTATGGCTTGTATTCAAATATTGGCAAAGCTACAATGTACAGAAAGTGTAACATCTACAGTATGCTGTGGTTGGCTACAGCTCTTGGAGATCTCTTGAACGGGTAATTTCTCCTTCAGGAGCATGTCTGTCAGTCCAGGACTAAGAGGTGGATCTGTTTCATCTCAGACACAAAGGTGCTACTGAAAAATTACTGTAGGAGCAGGTGTGTTCTTCAGCACATACATGTACAGTGGAAAGAACACCTTTCACAGCACTGACTCAACAGAAGCTCTACTAATTAGAAAGAATCCCAGCTTTTATAAAGCAAAATGAGGTTCAGCTTTTTTCTCCATCAGGAAAAGCAAATGAGCTGATGAGGATAATGAAATGCATCACATTGACAAATGAGTTGAAACTGAATACTGTAAGAGAACGAAGCTCCTTTGTAATTTAAAATAATAAAACACCCCCCAGTGCAATGAGATGTCCCATATACAATCAGTATGAGCACATAGAACACTTCTCCTCCCGGTTAATGTGGCAGCAACAGCATTGGTTTCTCCAGCTGGAAAGACATCTCCTGCTCTTGAGCAAACTGGTGATCTGGAAGTTGTGAGTGAAAGAAAAAGAAATCTCTCCTCTTGAAGGGCTGAAAACAAGTGAGACACAAAGTAAGTTGAAAGGGTTCCTGCTATGTTTAGCTCAAAATTTAGGCTCTGTCTCAAATAACTTGTTACCGACTTAACCATGATAGAATTGTTTCCATTAAGAAATATTCCAGTGGAAACAACTTGGTTAAATATAGATAAACCTCAGAAGCACCTGCGGAACAAACCTGTGGCACGGTGCTGCTGCGCAAGCCAGGCACGATGCATACTAGGAGAAAGAAATGCTGTCTAGTGTCTTTCCATTGCTCAACTCAAAAGAAACTCAGAAAAGAAACATGGGTCAAGACCTAAAATTTGGGAACTGAATATCTACACAGGTATTGTAAAAAACACGCTACTGTTGAACCCAGTATTACTTCAGCCTACAGACTGACTGCAGACACCAGTGCCCACATCCACTGCCACTGCAGGCAGTGGGAGCTCTTCTATTGATTTTAATACTGTAGGCTCTCCCACAAAATAATTTTTGTCTCATGATGTTTTAGTCCCACTCTTCTGAGCACAGTATTTCAAATTCTTGTTACTTCACATATGAATGCATGACATAATAAGCCCTATTAAAGCATACAAAGACAACTTTCAAGTCACTCCTGAACATTCTGAAAATTTGGCTTGGTGCAGCAGGACATGTTTGCCTCTGAACTCCCTAGGTCCACAGGTGTCCAAGTGTGAGGCCTCATAGGAATCGCATATCTTCAGGAAACAGGCAGCATAAAGACCAAAGAGCACTTTTATCTGTGCTGCTTTAAAAAGTGAGAACACAACTGAGATTTTTGCTTAATAAAAAATTGGCTGATTTAATAGGACAGGGCCTTTCTGAAACAGAAGCTAAAATGAACCCTCTTTGCCTCTCCCTTTTGCTCAATTCTTATATTAAGTTCACAGCACTGTATGTAGTTCTCTGGTTTAGAGCTCAGGTGGTTTTGTACATGCTAAGGATGTATTTTATTGAATATCAACTTATGTGTATTGCAACATGCTTGTTCCTGGAGTAGATGTAGCCTCTGAAAACGAGGCTGCCATGGCAAACTGGAAGACTCACAAGGACTGTAGGCTGCATCTTTGAAAAGTGTTGCCATGGTCGCAATGGAATGAACCTACCCCTTACTCCGGTTCTGCCACAGAACTTGGAGCCCGTGATGAGGTGGATGTTGCAACCAGCCATCAAGGGGGCACAAAGGAGTGGGAAGCAGGAATATAACTGCAGAGAGATTCAGGGGGTCAGAGGATGGGTGTCTCAAGCTGTGATGTTAGCAATGCAGCCCTTGAGAAAGGATGGCTTCTCCTCTCCAACCCCATGGCAAGTGTCTTCGGAAAAGTGAAGAGTACGTGTATGAGTGTGTGTGTAGGTGGGGATTGTTAGCCTGACCATGACAAGGTGAGGAGACAAAACGGTTAAGGGACAGATGAATGTTCTCATGGTAAAAAATAGTGAGGGAAAATTTTCTTAATAGGTATGGAAAGATATGAGGCTCTCTCTTGATGATGGAAAACCAAGATAAGGCAAAGTAAACCTCTGTAAACAATCATCTCTTCCACTTGGTAGATTCTGTACGAAGATATCTGAGAAAAAAAGGGTCTGAAAAACTCCTGAAGGTCTTTCCCATGGCAAACTGTGAAAACCTACAGCATGCTACAAACAGCTAGAGAAAATGGCCCCTCTCCTAGTACAACACAGCCTTCTAGTGAGATAGCAACTTGTAAAAATCATAAAGGACTTATTTCTACAGAAATCATCCAGACAGAAACATAACTCAGCTACCAAAACTACACTCCCTCAAAGCAACACAAGAATAAATACACACCTTGATTTTGCAGAGAAAAACACCATAACTCTGTGTAAGTGTAAATGGTGTAAGCAGTAAGTAATAATGCTTATTTGTCTCACCTTAAAATATACTGGAGAAATCTGAGCAGAGAAACAAGTGCTTGTGTAAGCTGTACAAGTCTTTTTATCCCTTTCTCATAGTAAGTATTGCCAGGCTATAAAGAATCAGGGACACAGGTATCAAGAGAGCTAAAATAAACCAGCACCAATGATGGTCATAGTAATACATTTATGTTTCTTTTCCTTTTGGTTCCAGAGCACACAACATTTTCAGCTGCAAGTAAAAGGACCAGAAACAGACTCTTGTCCTTTTAGATGAAAGCCAAAATTCCTACTCGACTTGTGAAACTGGAGCTTTACAGAATTTCTACCACAGAACATCAGTATCCCAAAACAATCATGAGAGCTGACAACACTGTGTTATGAAAAGTACACTAAGGAAACACGTTAAAATTGCACACCAGCATAAGCCACAGCTACACCTTGTTCAAAAAGAGCCACATGCTCAGTGTCAAAAACGGGCAGAACTCCAAGTAAGATGTGTACTTGTCAATTAGTGGATGAAATTTAATACGTAAGGGAAGAAACGTACTGCACAGGGGAGAAGATGGCTCGGGGTAAGGTATAACATCCACGGAAAAAGTCTCTCCCATTTCACTGACACCCCAGGAGAGGCAACAGTGGTATCCATGGACAGCTCTCAGCTGGTTCACCTGGACATGAGCAGCTCTCAGCTGACTCCCCTGGACATGAGCAGCTCTCAGCTGACTCCCCTGGACATGAGCAGCTCTCAGCTGACTCCCCTGGACATGAGCAGCTCTCAGCTGACTCCCCTGGACATGAGCAGCTCTCAACTGGTTCACCTGGACATGAGCAGCTCTCAGCTGGCTCCCCTGGCACCGCGCTGGCAGCACTCGCTGTTAGCGCTGCCGAGCCGTCTCACGCAGTCTGCCAGGCTCAGCAAGCTCGGGCAAGTTTCGTGGCCTTTGGGGGAAAACTTGTGCACATTTTCACACCGAAAGGACCTCAAGGCTTCAGCGACAAGCACTGCCTCATCGCCCGCTCCCCAGAGAAGGCGGTGGGATATCTCAAATGGGGGGCACACTGGGTAGACCTCGCTGGGTGCTTTATGCACCACCGAAAAAGAGATTTCTCTACTCTTTTTATAGTGGGGACCCACACTGTGGCCCGACGGCTCCGGCCAGGGTGGGCCGCGCTCCCAAGGGGAG
>NW_008691848.1:0-7862 GCF_000695815.1 Acanthisitta chloris
CAACCTGGTTGATTCTGTGATTCTAATTAGATAATAATAACAAAGGGTAGGTTATGAACATTAACTTCAGTGTTCCTCTGTCTGAGTCATTGATATTGTTGCAACAAAAACTTCATATGCAGAAATCGAATATGCCATTGCAGAATTCTGCAATAATCATAATAAAGGGTGAAATCTTTAGCAGGTTGATTTGAAATTGGCACTTTATATACATGGATTTTGACTACATGCAATATCTATACTAACATTTCTAATATGGACATCTTAATATATTCACTCATTGAAGAGGGAAATGTTTAAAAGCTCTATTTGTTGATTTTCTCACCCATTTTTCTGTCAGTATGTTCATATACATATTCAAAATGCTTCTGTTCAGAAAAGCTTAAGGTGCTTACAGGTGTGAAGTGTTGTAAAGCTTAAAAATACCAACAGATATTATTTAGAAATAAAAGGAAGCTGAAATCTACTATATAAGTGTATACATTTCTTGGGTTTCACCCTGCAATTATTTGAAATGCTGAATATTAAGTGCCTAAACAGCAAAAGTTTAATTTCTTCCAGGAAGGACATTTTACTTTCTGGGCACAGAGGAAGAAATTATTCCTAAGCAATATGACTGTATAAACAATGAATACTTCAAACTGATCTGGGATCAAGATTTTTCAACTATATTATTGTAAATATGGACACATAAGCAGAAATCAGATCAAAGTAAAAATTACCGGATTTACATCAGAAATTACACGTAGTCAGTTCATGACATGGCAAACAATTCACTTTATTTCTGCTCTATGCATGGAGTTCCACTGCCAAAAAACCAAAACCAAAACTGAAACAAAACAAAAAACCAAAACAAAGCAAAACAAAAAAAAAACCAACCAACCAAAATCAACCAGACCAAGAGCCCAACATCCTAAATCAAGCAAGAAAGCAAACAAGCAAATGAAAAATCACCAGATCTAAGGAAGGACACAGAATGCACAAAATTATTCCAGCCTATGCTCATGTTAGTTAGGCTTTGAATTCATTTGTTTCAGAAGCTGAATTACAGTTCTGAGAGTTATTCACACTTTGAAACTTTGCAAGGTTAAAGTTGCAATTAGCAGTGACCTTAATGTTAATTTCCTCTTTTTGAACCTAATGGAATAATCTAAACTTCCACAGCTCACCTTTAAGAACAGTGACTGATTTTGTCACTTGTCAGATTAGTTGAAGAGTTTTAAGCAGGGTTTACTGATCAATATCTATATGAAGGATATGAGAAAGTGTACACCACATTGTGCAAGAATTCTTTGACTGACTTTTGGGGGGCAGCATATCTTTGAAGTGAAAGGAGAGGCTACTGAATTCTTTAGATTCAGAAATACATTTCTTTGAAGTCAAGAATCTATTAGGATCAGTGAAAATACGTAGATCTATTTCAAAGTGTCTAATTCATAGCATCTTAAAAAAATATTATGTGCAAGACTTTCTTTCACGTAACAAGTACTTAACTTCAGGATGTTATTCTCAGGCTAACAAGTATACAGCAGAGCACCATGCACTTCTTAAATACATCAAACTAATCATAATCTGGAATGGCATGTTACCAAGGTGAAGTCTGTTTGGCTGCTAAGTGACATGTTTGCTCATGACACATACTTCCTTCTGCCACCCTTCTTAATCCACTTCTCAAAATACCAGTTTTTCTATTGTGCTCCTGATGTTTTAAAATCAGAGGTATTGGGCAACATTCCTTCCAGAAAATTCAGTAACTGTCTTCCAATAACAGTCCAAACTCCTATCCCACATTCATCAGTTTTCCTAGACCTGAAGCTGAATTGTTTTACTTGAAGGATGGGTTTTTACAGGAACTTCAAAAATAAAGAGTTACTGTCAAGACAACTGACAGGAACTGTAAATAAAAGAAAGCTATGCACTGAACATAAACAGAAATCAAAGATGTGTTTTGAGCTTTTATTTATTAGGTAAGAAAACAAACAGGTTTTTAGCCAGTCATATTGGGCCAGTGTGAATTAATTCTTTCTCATGTTGTTCATATTAGTGGCAACTGAAAACAAGGTCACTGAAGTTTATATAACATGCAACAACTATAAATTGTGAATGAAGACTATGTTGGGATGTCCATTCACTTAATATCTGAACAGAAAAGAATCTGACCACCCACTTCATCTGACCAAGCATTAGATTCTGAATGAGCTACTTCATACTCCTGCTGCTTTCACTGTGTCTGAAAATGGAAAAAAAAAGGCATACCAGCTTTATTCTTCAAAGAACCCCGAGTGTTTTGGCTGATCAGTATTTTGTGGTAAGAAAAATATTTTCTTTGAATAGCAGACTTGTTACTTGCTCGTCATATGTCCATGAGATATTTCATGTAGAAAAGGAAAAAGTTATTCTGGACAGTATATTGCTGTACTCAATAATATTTTTTTTCTCTGATTGTTTTATTTATTTTCTTGATTATTTTATTGAAGATGCCCAAATCGTAAGACTTTTGAAAGGTATTTCAGTACACTGAAGGTAAGTGTAGATTTGCCAAAACACTTAGTCATCTAACTCTCATCACTGCGACTTCTAAAAGCACCTGTGTTGGTTAACTGTTCAAGTACTTTTCCAAGCATGTTAATTCCTTAGAAAATACAGTCTGCAAGCCCTGTCTCAGAGTTCAAAATTAAATAGGTGTTGCCATGACTAAACAGATGTTAATGACATCAACAGATATTCTGAGATTTATTATGGAGGCATCTTAATCAAGAGCATCTGATCCTACTTTTGGGACGAAGACCAGTGGGAGATTTTGGTCTCAACTATTGCAGTTCTGATGATGTGTGTGTGAATATTGCTTCCATGGATATAAAGCCACTGAGTAAACATTAACTTTATTTATGGAATGGTATTTCTTAATAAAGTTGCAGCAGGAGGCCTTTAAACTAGCTCTGCCTGTTGTACACTTACTTGTGCCAAGAGTGAAGTGTCAGTTAGTAGCATGAAATATTTATTTTAGGCAAACAGTGATAAAATGGAAAGAAAAAAATTACTATCAAAATTAAACCTGTCTTGAAAATACACTTAATTACTGTCAAAATACTTTAAGTATTTAAACCTTAACGTATGAATATTCACCTCATATTTGTTTATTAGGAATTTCAAGCTAAAAAAAAATGCGTGGTAGTACAGTTTGCTGATTTCCCTCAAGAATCTTCTTTGCAAAAAACAGCTAACTACAGAATACTGAATTTGTTGCAATAGCTTGTCAATTATAGGTAAGGAGACATATTGCAAAAGCAAGGCAGTTCAGAGTAGGGGCAGTAAACTAAAGACTTATTTTTGTACCAAAATCTTTCTACAAGGGGAGAAGTGGCATCAACAGACAAAATGTACAGCTTATAAACACCTACATAATGGAAATAAATAGAAAAGCATTCTCCAAGACATGGGTCAATAAACACGTCATTAATTCACAGCAGAGGGGGAAAGAAAAAAAAGGAGGAAAAAATATTCAAAATGCTGTCTTGGCATACCATCCAGACATCCTCATTGTATCAGTTAATTTCAGAATTGTGTAAGTGACTTTTCTTACATAACACAGTACAGAGAACAGAATCTGACTTCTTAAATACTGTCTAGCTGTATGCAGGATTAGGACTGAAATGAATCACTTCCAGCCACAGCATATTAATCTCCGAAATACTCTTCATAAATTACCACTAAATGATAATTTTTAAATATTAATACATCTTTGGAAGCACATAATCTTTCTCTTCCTACTTAACTACCTATTATCTAACACAAATATTTAACATTCAGTCAAAGGCACTATATCTTCAGTTCTATGTCAGAATAAGAAAGCTGATTATAAAACTAACTGTTCTAAAAGAGGACAAAATTGGAACTGTTGGCAATACCCTGTTTAAGTTTATAGGCACAAAAACATATCCATGAGGTCCATTTAGACAAGATTTGTATGACTGCTTGGTAATATAAAAATAAAGAAGAAACATAAGTTACATTTTATGATAGTCTTGACTTTAACTCCAAGGAATGCCTTAACTCCTTAACTTCTACCTCAGCAAGACTGAAAAATTTCCGGTATTTCCAGGCCCATAGACAGTTATTAGTATTTTTATTCACTAGCTTAGTTCGTAGAAATGTCTAGACATTTAATCCTGTTTTATTTTTTCAGAATAAATTTGAACACATGTTCCTCAAATGTCATAGTAAAGAGGTAACTAAGCCACTGGAGCATGCAGATTAGGCCCAGATCACTGAGGTTATTTAATTTTCTTAAAGTTTGTGAAGGGTTCCTTTTCCATAAGGAAGCAGAAAATTTAAGCAACAGTGATTCTGCATCATTATGCTATACTTGACTTCCATTCTGCTCTGATACATATGTTACAGAGCTATTGTTATTCCTTATACTGATAATGATCTAATAAATGCAACAACTCTTCATCATATACACGTTACATCATACTCAAAAGCATGTCTTAATATAATTTTTTCAAAATCACTGCAGGACACTGCTACTGCCAAAAAGAGTAGTTATATTAACGTGTTAATTAGCTAAACAGCACTAACAGCTACAAATTCAATCTGGTACATCCCAATCAGATCTGTCATTATCTCAAACCCTTCAAGCCCCACATTTGTCATCAAAAAGTGACTGTCATGGTTTAACCACAGATGGCCACCAAGCATCATGCTGCCATTTGCTTATGTCCCTACCAATGGGATCAGGGAGAGTACCAGAATGGTTAAAGGTAGAAAACTTGTGGGTTTAGATAAAGACAGTATAGTAGAGAAAGCAAAAGCAAAACAAGGAATTAATTCACTACTTTGCATGGGCAGGCAGGTGTTCAGCCACCTCCAGGACAGCAGGGCCCCATCACACACAACAGTTACTTAGGAAGACAAATGCCATCACGCTAAATCTCCCCCCCACTTCCTCCTTCCTCCTCCCACTTTATGCACAAAGAAAGATGTCATATGGTAGGGAATATCCCTTTGGTCAGTTTGGGTCACCTGTCTCAGCTGTGTCTCCTACCAGTTTCCCAGCCACCCTCACCTTCCTTACCAGTGTGGCAGTACAAAAAGCAGAAAATGCCCTGGCTGTGTGTAAGCTCTGTTCAGCAATAACAAAAACATCTCTGTATTATCAACCCTGTGGTCAGCTCACATCCAGAATCTAGTTCCATAATATTCACTGTGAAGAAAATCAACTCTACCCCCGCCAAAATGAGCACAATATGCCATGACAGCATTGTCAGAATTATGCCTAGACTGATTCATATTAGTTCAAAAAAGAATATCAGAACCTTCACTAGGGATAGAGGTTCAGAATCTGTGTAAGTGGTCTGTATTAGTTCTGGCAGTTGAATTGCACCTGTGAGTGACAAAGTGGCAGTTGTACCATATTATCAAGCCTGCAACACTGACATTAACACGTCACACCACTGTGCCATTACATGGATGGAAAGGTAATATGTATCTTTGATTTATTCTTAATTTTTGCCAGAGAAAATATTTTCTGTGCAAGATATTTGACGCAGAATAGTATAGCAGGAAAATTTCCATATTAACATATACTATTATAATATTTATGCATCTGCTTCATAATGTTTTCTCTATTACATTTATTTTATGCTTTTCCTGTATCTAAACCTGCCATATAGTTTCAACAAATGTATGCAAAACATGGTCCAAGAGCACTGTCTATCCACTAAACATTTTCAAGCTATGCCATCCTCTGTCTTTCACCATGATAAACCCATTCCTAACTTCAGCCATAGGGACTGACTCACCTTCTCAGCATCCCTTCAGACCTTTAAACATCTCTCTCTTAAAGTCTGGATCTCAGACTGTCATGTCTCCAAGAGCTGCTGAACACACAATCTTATAGCACAGGAGTAGCATCAATATCCCCAAGTACTAACTGTTATCATCTCAGCTTATCTATCTCACTATTAGATTTTCTTGAAAGCTGTCCCGAATAGTCAACCGTACCTAAGGGGAGGTTATTTATTTGTACTAAAAGTTACCAAAAAAAAATTAAAATAACCCAACAGAACAAACAAGCAAAGAAACCAACCAAAGACTAGGGTGTAAACACCCCCATTTTCTTTTTGGCTTTACCATTTTGTGTATGTGTAGAAGGTATGCCATGTACAAGTTGAGATTCTTCACCTACTTCAAACATTTTTGTTAGGGCATGTCCTTGTGCTTACACCACTCTATTCTCCCAGAAATACACTTCGCTGAAAGGTTTACTTTCATCCTTCTCTCCTCTGCCCCTTCTGTCCAGTCATAACTAGTTAGGATTTATGTCTTCAGTCTCTCAACTTTAATAGAACAGACATGTAAGTATGTAATATCTTCATCACAAAAACCATGGCCCTTTTCTGTAATTGCAGTTTTTGTAAGCTGGCTTATTTATATCTACTTTTTCCCTAAATAATTTGACAGGAGTTATCTCATCAGCTACTTTGGAATCTATTTGTAACTCTCCTGGCAATGTACAGAACATTAAAAAGCTTTTCCTGCTGCACAACTATCTTTTCTGTTTCTAGTTTAGCACTATTTCCTTCTGAGGAAGTACCTTGGAGGCAGCTGCCTCAGTCCTCTAAAGGAGATGGAATTTTCTAACCCATATATAGTCTGCAAATGCTTTCCTTCCTGCAGAACTGTAGACTGGTGTGATAACTTTCAAGGAATGCTTTTTCTCAACCTGAATGAATCAACATATTGTTAATACCAGTGGGATAGGAAGTTTGTATTGTTTGATATAGTGTACACGAAAAACAGGGAAGAACCCCTTACAGATGAAATAAAGGTAATTCTTTATGCTAATAGCTTAAAAAAATATGTTAAGAAAATTTCTACTTTAAGGAGCATACAGTAAAGAACTGACCAAAAAGCTTGCTTCGTCAAACATGTAAGTGATTATATGAGTAAATAACAAAGGGACAAAAAAATACAGACACCACCACCACATAATAGCATCATATTGAAAGGAGAAGAGAACTTTCTTGTCGGTGCTTGCTTTCCATGTTGCATCATTCTGTAAAACACCTTTTAAAAGATTTTGTGTTTTGAAGTCAACACACTGACTTTGAGTTCAGGGCTTGTGCAGAACACAACTTACAAGACCCATAAAGACTACTGTGCTGAAATAAGTAAAGTTAGCTTTATTCTAATTCTGTGATGTAGTGGACTTTCTTCCAAAGAGAATCTTCTTTTGTTTTGAAATAAATAAGTGGAATTCTAATTATTTACAAATAATGACCATTTTCGCTCTCTGCCAACATTAAAAAGTGAGGAAAAGACTCTAGAATTTTGGACACTTTCCAGTTTGGACAATTGCATTCTGTGCACTAATAATTCTCATCTAGATTCAATCAGATGCAATGCTCTTTTTCACCGTCCTAAGCTCTTGTGCAATATTCTTGTTCACTGTTTAACAGCTGCCATATTTCACTCAGGAGGTATTTGTATTTCCGTATTTAATGAGATGAGCCTGAAATGAGCCTTATAACAGGGCTATTAATTAGCTGCATTGTGATTTTTAAACTATTTTTATCAGAAAAATTAGATGCTGTGAGAAGGTGGAGTTGCTCAGAAAAAGTCAGATAGCTTAGGAAAGAGTAAGATATTCTATATTACACAAAGTTGCAGAGAGATCCTGAAAATTAGGATTTCTATCCATTGAAATACGCAGCAGGCCAGGGAATCACTATCATTCCACATTTTGTCCTTTATCATTTAGAATTTTTCTTTTGTTTGGTTTTATTAGTTTGGTTTTGTGGATTTTTCGTTTTGTTTTTTGTTTCATTCTGTGCAAAATGGAACACTTTGTGTAGGGA
>NW_008691848.1:7885-9807 GCF_000695815.1 Acanthisitta chloris
AAGATTATATGTGATACCGTGAAATATATATCAGAAGAACAGTTGTTCCTGTCCTATGTGATAAAAGTACTCTGGTATACAAAATTTATTTCATAATACATTCCATAAGCGTGAAATTTTTATTTTTGCTGATCAGTTCATCTTTCAACAAGCTTTGCTAGATCACTGAATTGTGACAAATGATTCTTTACATATTAGGACACTTGGTCCACACTGATGAACTACCAAATTAAAATGTAATATGAAATGATGACACTGAGAATAGTAGAGACAGTCTTTTCGATGTCAGGAAAAGATTCATAATTAGACCAAGATTTGTCCTTTAATTAAAACATTATCACACTGAAAATGTGAATAAAATGCAGTTTTGAGGGACTCAGGGAAATAACATTAAAATGATAGAAGCTACCACACATTTTTTTGGTCCCAAAGCAGCCATATTTCATTATACATAACTGAAGGTTAGAAAGCAATCAAGTGTGTTTTGCCATCCCCGTTCTCATGCTAAGGTAATTATTAGTCTGAGAGTTTTTCTGTTTCTCTCTCTGCCACCCCCCCCTTACTCCCCCACCTTTTTTTTTTTTCAAACTGTGCTCACCCAAGAGGAAAATAAGCCACAGTACTTATCAGGACAATGCATACATCAATGATACTGAAGGCAACTTTTCATGGCTGAAGCCATAGGTCAGTTGCAAATCCACTAGTAATCAAAAAAAAAGAAAGCTCCACTAAAAATAAATATCTTTGAGTCTAGGCTACAGCTGAGTCATAATTGCAGAAAAGTCACAAAACATGACAATGTAATTTGCTTTAATATTGGATCAGAAAGGCTGCTAAAAGATCAAGCAACAGAGGTGAAAATATATCCAAACAGGGACTAAAAACAAACTTCTAAAAATAATAATAATGTCATAAATGCTTCAGACATGTAGTTATTTGCAATCAGTCTAGAAAAAAAACCCTCAAATTTAATAAAAAGAATTTTTTCTATTTGCATAACAGGATTATATATATCAGAAGATTCTAAAAAAAATAAAATTATTAAAAGACGCTTAAGATCTTAAGTAGAACAATTACCTTAGACTAGAGATACTAACATTTCAGATTAAATGTTGAAGATGACCCATTCATTTCAAAATAATTTGTATTATATATTTGAATTTGTTTTAATTTTGTTTTAAAGTCAAGCTGTTAGAATTGGATTCCAATAATTATAATTTTAATTTCATGTCCTCCACAGATATATCTATATGTTGATGGTTATTTATTATCCTATTTTATTTTTCTTGATATTAGATATCAATACTTTATAAGCACTTTAAAGTTTCATCAAATTTCATAAATGATCCATTTCTACAATTACTACAAATAATTTTTTTAATATATTACATTTAAAAAAATCCATCATACATTTGACTAGCTTCTTCTTCTTGCCAAAAGAAAATTTAAGAAGGAAGATGCATCATTCAATATGTGGTTACAACATGCTCTTCTACTTCCTGTAAAAGATGAGTTTTGCATGAGTAACTTGGTCACTCATTTCCACTGACCTATAATATCTGAACTTCAGCTTGATATCTAAATTAAGATTAAAATAAATGGATTTACAGTTTAGCACATTTGTCACTCAGACTATATTCAAAGACACTGCATACCTGAGGATGGATGCAGGAATGACATCTGGCTGTTTCTGCTATAGCTATAAAGCTATTGACTAATTTAGGGTGTGTCATGGTTTAATCTCAGCCAGCAGCCGAGAAACACGCAGCTGCTCACACACTCCCCCACCAACGGGATGGGGGAGCGAATTAGACGGGTAAAAGCTACAAAAACTCATGGGTTGAGATAAAGACAGTTTAATAGAGAAATCAAAAGCTGCACACACAAGCAAAGCAAAACAAGGAATTAATTCACTGCTTCCC
>NW_008691848.1:10077-13804 GCF_000695815.1 Acanthisitta chloris
AAACATCTCTGCATTATCAACTCTGTGTTCAGCACAAAACCCAAACATAGCCCCATACTAACTTCTGTGAAGAAAGTTAACTCTATTTCAGCTCAAACCAGCACTGGGTGGAAAGTATGCCTGAAGATCACCTAGGCTAACAATCTCTATGTGCGGTCCACCAGTAGTAGACTGTTGACCCAAGAAAGCAGAGGCAGGCAGTATATGAACTGTACAGGCCCAGCAGAACATTACATCTGGTACTTTAGGCTAAAAGTTTGCTTTGGTTTGTTTGGGGTTTTGAAATATAGTCATGATACCTGCACTTCTAAAGTGTTCTGCAGAGAATCCAAGCAAAGCAGTCAGTGTTGGTTTTCTAATTTTCTCTCAGAGCTGGCTACTGCTTCCTTCTTAAAACTTAAAGACAATGGTTATGGGTTTCTTTGTCTAGACCCTAAAATTTATTTTCTCTCTGAGAGAATAATAATATTCCTGTCTCCTTTTTTACAAGATGACTTCACAGCAGCTAAGAAGTTTGCAGTGAATAACATTTTACCCTAAGCTAGCACAATTTACTTAGATCAGATGCCAACAGACTGGACAAGGATTTGCCAGAGGAGGGTCATGAAGATGACTGGAGGGCTGGAGCACCTCCTAATAATGACAAGCTGAGAGTTATGGTTATGCAGATCAGATTCTAGAAGGCTCTGGGTAGACCTTATAGAAGACTTCCAGTATGTAAGATACACCTACAAGAAAGCCTAGGAATTTAGTGATAAGACAAGGGGTATTGGTTTTAAACCAAAAGAGGAAATTTATATTAGGTATTTGGAAGAAACTCTTTACTGTGAGTATGGTGAGACAATGGAACAGTTTGTCCAGAGATTGTGGATGTGCCATCCTTGGAAGTGTTCAAGGCCAGGCTGGATGAGTCTTTGAGCAATCTGATCTAGTGAAAGATTTCCCTGACCATAGCAGTGGGATTGGGAACTAGATGATCTTGAAGATCCCCTCCAATTCAAACTGTTCTATGGCTCCATGATCTTAAGATTCGATGATTCTATGATTGTTGAGGTTTAACCCCGGCTGGCAACTATGTACCACAAAGTTTCTTGCTTACTCCCTGCAGTGGGAGAGTGAGTTGAAAGGGTGAAAGAGTGAAAATTCATAGGCTGAGATAAAGACAGTTTAATAAATAAAGCAAAAGCTAGATGTGCAAGCAAAGGAAAATAAGGAATTCATTCCCTACTTCCTATCAATGGGCATTTGGCCATCTTCAGAGCTCCACCATGTGCAACAGTTACTTGGGATTATGAATATCATAATTCAGAAAGTTCTCCACTTCCTTCTTCTCCTTCTTTGTATTTTATTGCAAAGTGTGATGCAATATGACATGAAATATCCCTGTGGTCACTTGGAGTCAGCTGTCCCAGCTGTCTGCTTCCCAGATTCTTCTGAACCCCCATCCTCCTCACTGATGATGTGGTGTGAGTGGCAGAAAGTTCCTTGAGGCTGTGTAAGTGCTGCTTAGCAATAAATAATACATGCCAGGTTTATTAACCCAGTTTTAATCACAAATCCAAAACAAAAAGGCTACTACAAAGAAATTTAAGTCTACCCCAGTCAAAGCCAGTACACCAAATGACTCTAAACAGGCATCTCCTGTTTCTAAAGTTGTATCTGTTTGGACAGATTTGACAATGTTGGCCATCTAGACCACTGATTCCATAGGCCTAGGAGTGGCCAAAAGCCCTAAACCCTATCTTCCAGCACCAAGTCCAGACACCTCTTAAATACTTCTAGGGATAGTGATTCCACCAGCTCTCTGGGCAACCTATTCCAATGCCCGAAAACATGGTTCAAAATGTCTACGAATACTTTTGCAGGTGGAGGACTCAGACTAATGTTCACTATTTAAGACAAGATTCTAGTTCAGATTACAGTATAAAATCATTTACTGAAATAATAGGTTTCCATAGCTAGAGGGGACTCTATGAGAGACAGTGATGTTATTATGAAAGTTGCAGATCAAGGAGCCAATCAAGAAATAAGTCAAGGATGGCCTCTGGAAGTACTGAAGAGAAAAAAAATGTTAAAAACCTGTTTAAAAAAGCAAATACAAAAATCACCACTTGGACAAAGCAGTCAAGGACATCACAATTCTAGAGAAATGAAATAGCCACAAGAAACTATCAAAATTCAGTGACTGCTACAAAAATGAAGATAGCCCTTCAGACAAGGAAGCAGCAAGAAAAAGTATAAAAGTGAAAAAAAAATTATATGAGGAGGCATTGTAAAATGATAAAGGAAAAGCATGAGAATAAATCCTAGAACAATCCCACAAGTAACTCAGCATGTTCTTTTCCAGTTGTGATTACAGTCGATAGTGACAAGGAGCTAGAAAGCATTGAATTTGACAGCAGCATTACTTGAACAGGCACAACTCAGATAAATGAGAAAGAAAATGAATCTGTCTTCTTTTCTGGGAATGACAAAATGTGAAGATATTCAAAGAGTCGGCAAGGAAACTAGAGTAGCTGTCAAAAATTATAGCTTTGCTACCACAAGAAGGGTCTTAGATGGTAACATTGGAAATGCTGAAGTTTAGCTTTGAGAAACAGCAGCCAATCAGAGTCTTGTCATAATGGATATCAGTACTAATTCCACCGCTCCCACTCCACTCCTGACCAAAACTGTAACTAGCCATATTCAAGGTACCCAAGCAGCCAGCTCCAGGCAGCTGTTTTCTCCCAGGACTTCTCTTCTAGAGTATACAGAGGAACCACCACTGCTACTAAAACGGCCAAGGGACTTGTCAACCCATCAGAATCAAAGAGAATCACATCCCCTGTTGCTTTGATCTCTTTCGAAGGGGGTGAAGTGTGGGGGAGAAGTAGTATATTTACACTGAATAAATCTTGAAAGTGAAGAATACAGTATTGCTAGTATACAACTTCCAAAGTTTCTCAGAAGAGGGTTTGGAAATTGTAATTTCATATCCACAGAATATTTTGAAGTTGTGTTAAAAAAAAAAAAAAAAACACAAAAAACCACAAACCAAAACACACAGAAACAAAACCAGGAATGGGTCACATGCTTTCTTTGAGACAGCTTTCTTCTTCTTCTTTCGCTCGTATATGGGACATCCTTACTCAGAAATCCAAAACTGACTCCTTTCCTCCCTA
Organism: Acanthisitta chloris; assembly: GCF_000695815.1. Classification (NCBI taxonomy): domain Eukaryota; kingdom Metazoa; phylum Chordata; class Aves; order Passeriformes; family Acanthisittidae; genus Acanthisitta; species Acanthisitta chloris. Next base: position 13,242 of record NW_008691848.1, read on the forward strand.
AATGAACAGGAAAGGATGATCTGTAAAACTGACCCTCATTCTTGAGACTGCTTACAGCTACACAAATGTGATCCCTAACAGCACTTCCCTTTGTTTTCCCTGGGGACAGATTTAAATGTTAATTGGATGGCAATGATTTGGATCATTCATCGCATTAGCAGATTTTGCATCCCATTACTATTCGAGGTGAGAACACAGACACTTGAGCATAAAGAGGAGGGATTACACACAATCAAGATTTGGAGAGGAGGGGAGTGCAAAGTGAGAATATCAAATGGGCCATCAGGGGGATAACTAGCCTGATATAAACTACTCTGGCTTCAGTTTGCTTACCTTTTACCTCTGATTGCAGCAGAAGAGTGAAATTAGCCAAATGCAGGGTAAAATGCACAAGTCACCCACTCTCACACACACTTGGATACAGCCACTTACTACCAGCCTGTTGTGCCAGTCCCTAGCTGGTGAGAACAGAGGCCCTGGAGGGATGGAACTGCTGAAGCAGGCAGTGTCTGCATGACAGATGATGCTGGAAGTGCCAGGCCTCTACCGTTGGACACCTCTTG
>NW_008691848.1:13853-20644 GCF_000695815.1 Acanthisitta chloris
TCACGTCTGCTGCAGAAATTCTGTAGTCACGTGACCTCTCTCAAACTGGGGCTATGCTTCCTGCCTGGGATGTGGAAATCTCTTTTCTGCATTTGGGAAGGGTGAGGTGGTGGCAGGTCTTTGGCTAAATCTGACTAATCCCTGCCTTATCAGCTTGGAAATCTGCAAACATCACCTCAGTCCATGCACAGTGAGCAGTGGTTTAAGAGGACAACAGTGGCTAGGAGGACACTGGTGGAAGTTTGAGCCTGAGTACCAGAACTCCCCTCTGGTGCTCTCATTTTTCTAAACAGTTGTTGATAACTCTGGAGATTCACCTGCTGAAGGAGGAAAGAAGGTGGCCACTGCTGACATGCCTGGACATGGTCATCTTCAGGAAACTACCCAAATCAGCCATGGTCATGGCAAGCATGTGCCTAAAGTAATAGGAGAAACTGTGACGCTCTTGCTATCGATGAACAGTAACACTTCAGAGGGATAATTCAAAGTTCATTAAATGGACTCCTGGACTGAAAAATCACGTATCTCAGGAAGGTTATGGAAACATTTCCCAGGGAATATTGTTTCAATGGAAACATTTCATTCAATTAACAGTGCTAATGTGTTTCCAGTGTATAAATCCAATTTGCAGGACTAGGAGGCATTTCCCAGTTCCTGGATCTAGGGAGACATCTTGCTTACTGAATACTGTGAAGGCCACAAATACTTGTTTCCTCTCTCCTCCCACAGCCCTGTTTCATTTGATTGGAGAGACCCAGACATGCAAAAAGGGAGTATGCAATACATACCAACAGGTCTCACTCTGTTAACAATTGTATGCATTCACTTTCTCCAAATAAATCACCTTTTTTTGAATGTGATAGGGATAAGGTTGGCAAATATGAATAAATACTGCATATTTTGAAAAATCTCGTATGAGCACTAAACAAATTCATAGACAATTGCACAGCTTTCTCTTAACATTTAAAGGAATGTCAGTAAGAGTTAAAAATATGCACATAGATGTTGTAAAGTGTTAATTCCAGAAACTCCACACATAGCCATATAGAATATGAAACTGTTGATATTTGTTTTTTGTTTCTGAGATCATTTCAATTGGGATAATACCAGACTTGATTTTCATGAATTTAGGTCCAAAATCATTGTGCATTGTTCTGTCCTTAGATAAGATTCTGGTATTTTCTTTTGGAGAATGTGTTCATCCTATACTCTAGATAGATTATGATGCTGAAAATGCCTAAATAGCATTTGGACAACTACACACACAAGCACCATTCATCAATAGAGAATTAGGGGTTGGAACGGACCTTAGCGATCATCTAGTCCCAATCCCCTGCCCTGGGCAGGTACATCTCCCCACTAGACTGGGTTGTTCAAGGTTTCATCCAACTAGCTTTGAACACCGCCAGGGTTGGGACATCTACTACCTCCCTGGACAACCTGTGCCAGTGTCTCACCAACCTCACAGGAAAAAGCTTCTTCCTAATATCTGACCCAACTAATATTTTCTGGACACAATCACTTCAGCAAATACCTCATAGTTTCACCTCCCTGAGAACATCACAAGGCTCCTAGGCACTGCGGTATGATGGGGGCTGTCAGATACTGATAGACTGCCATGAGGTTTCCATGCAACCTTCTCTTTTCCAGGCTAAACAGCCTCAGCTTCCTTAAAACCCCATTCCTTATCTGCTAATCTTGTAGGTATGTGTATTTCCTTTTAATAAACCTCTGCTCATTACATCTGTCAGTGGTATCTTACCTAGAACTGCACAGGTAGAAAAAATTCCTTTTGATCTTCAGCTACAGACTGTTTATTATATCATAGAATCATAGAATTTAAGGGTTGGAATGGGCCTTACAGATCATCTAGCCCCAACCCTCCCTGCCATTGGCAGGGAGACCTCCCTGATCAGGTTGTTCAAGGCCTCATCCAGCCTGGTCTTGAACACTGCCAGGGTTGGGGCAGCTACCACTTCCCTGGGCAACCTGGGACAGTGTCTCACCACCCTTACAGTAAATAACTTTTTTCTAATATCTAACCTAACAATTGGAAACTGAGTTTTAAATTCCATTGGTTTCAATAACGGATGTTAACTTCTCTTTTTGTATACTGAAATCATCACATAAAAAATTATTCCCTTAAGCAAGAGCTTTTTCCTTTCCTCCTGGGGTGGTCATGGACTCCCAGAGCAGTAGATGATTATATGCTTATGAATTCAGAGAGCTAAATAAGACGTTTCACTGAATTTTCATTCCATGAAAAGGTGATCTTTCTCCAGAGGCTGAATAAGGGACATTTTTTCCCCCTAACCTTCTCTCAACAGTGAAAAATGCTGGTTATCAAAAAGGGACAAACCTGGGGAGAGTCAGGAAAGTTTTTATTACTGTTCTACCTATTGAAACGGGAGTGCAGTGAGAATGGTTTTTTTTTATACTATTCTTCCAAAAGACTTGGTACATTTTTTGTATCTAGCTGCTATTAGAGAAGCCCTATAATGTCAGACCAAAAGCAGATCTAGCGAAATACTCTGACTTCTGCAGTGGGCAACAGGAGTCTCGAAGTTTAGAATTTAAAAGCTAAGCAAGAAATATTTCCCTAGTATACATTCTTAGCTTCTACTCTCCAATGTGTGAAGATTTTATATGCAGTAGTGCAGTGTAGGTGACAGGACCTGTCCCATACAAACAAAAAGGCTTTAGTGTTCTTTCTGAGGTTGCACTGTAGGACACTAAGAGTTAGTAAATATTGCTCTAAGTACTTGGTATTCCTTTCTATTATTCTTGGATTGCAGAAATAGACATAAAAATAATAAGAAATAAAACTGTGTTTTATGCAAAGTGCAAGCTCACAGCCTAATATGTAAACTGTCCAAATGAGAAATATGAATTGATCTTTGAATTAAAACATTTTTGATTATCATTTCATTGTTAAACCAGAAAAAATTTTCATCATCCAAATAAATGTCTGTCCACCAAACTAAACAGTTTGCTTCTCTTTCTGTTTACAATAAAATGCAACATAGTCAGGTTTGTTTACCTGCATATATATAGTTTGCATATAAGGAAGAGAATTCATTCCAACAGAGAGTATAAAAATTTGAGTTCTAAAAGAAAAACTAACAATAGACAGAAGGACAGACAAATGTAGAGAATATATATAATCAATGAGTTCAGTTTTAAAGAACATAGCTTAGTGTACTACAGAGAACAAAAGAATAAATTCACCATTGGTCCTTGGCTCACATTCCTTATAGGAGCAGAACATGGAGAATATGCATTATTCATAACTTCACAACATACACAGATTCAATAAATGGCTATAACCTGAAGGCTTCTTGATACTCACAGTTTTGCCACATTAGCAGTTTATCAAATACTAACTAGTACTAATACTAAACCCAGAAAGAACTAGTTTGTGATGCAAAGGTTCTATGAAAAACAGCTATTGGTTTTTCCTTCCTCCCTGCTTGTCCCCACTCCCTCCTGCCAGTATCTCAGTGGTAGATTTAGGAATTAACAAGCAGCAAAATGGTATTTTCCATTATCCATAATGTATTCCTAAGACATCATATTTTGACACTAGATTTTTTCCCCACTCTCCCCTTTTAAAATACTGTGAAAGATATCCACACTGCAATGAGTTTAATACATCCAACCCAAAAGGTTCACAAATGCATTTTTGAGTATTGTGACATTACAATACCAAGACTGCAACAAGAACAAAGAGTCTTGTTTTGTGATATTTCTGTTCTTATTGTTCTGAGATTGTCATGAAGATGGATTCTACACCGTTTCCTGCTTTATTTTTGCAGTCTTTGTTATGAATATGGTCTGATTTTGTGCCAACCTTTGTCACTAGAATAAGAATCAGAATACATTATGAAAACTAAAATGTACTCAGCATTAAAATTCTGTGATAGCTCATTCTTGTGACAAAGTGATCACTGGGAAAGAATGGCACAAAATTAATCAATTATAGTGACAGTCTTACGATTGTAATAAGACTAGAAAGTGGCACTACATTTTGTGCATTTACATAACTGAGGAATGGTTTAAAATTAACTCATTCATATCTGCATACTCACTTATTTTCCTGGAAAACCAGAACTGTTGCACTCTGACTAATGACCATATACAGCGCATATGCTCTGATACATAAAAATTCACAAACTTTGCTTATTTTTAGTCCCCAACATTTTCATAATCTCTTCCTAATACTTTGATTTTTTTCCCCCCTCCCAGAAAATGGAAAGCCTCACTATCAGCTCCTAATGCATAGCTATACATTCTGGAAGTGCAGTGAGAAGGAAAGCAGAAATGCTCCCTTGGAAATTAAAAAAAAAAAAAAAAAAGAGGTAGAAGGAAAGGCCCTGAAATGCTGCTCTTGAGGTTATTTTATTTTATGCCTTTTTTTTTCCCAGATTAATTTATCTTTTTACTTATACTGTTTAAAAAGAATAAATTTTAAAAAGCAATTATTTTCAGGAATACCAGAAATGCACAAATATAATGGTATTCAGAAAACTCCTCTGTCTGTCTATTGGTTCTTTCTTTTCCAGGTTAAGAGCAGTATTACAAAACTCCATCAAGACCCCAGGCATGTAGACCAAGGGCTGAGGTTTCATAGTACATGCTAGATTAATTTGGTTAAGTACTCCATGTAGGCAGAATTTTAATGAGAGCAAACAACTACAGCACCCTTCACAAGTCAGTGGGAGCTCTAGAAAATCTACTTCATCAAGGAGAGAGAGAATGGCAACACCTGAAGTTGTTCTTTCTGTGACTGTCTCCTGGCAACCCAAAGCAACTCAGACCATGGAAAATTAAAAAAAATAAATTCTGAGAAACATACAACCTCACGCAGCAATGGACAGAAACAACCTTCAGCTAAAATGAAACTATCCTGCATGCAGACCTGTTGACATGTAAGTCTGAAGCTTGTGCAGGGAATTTTTGGGTACTTTTCTCATTATCTTGCATTTAGCATTTGCCAAAGACCCAGGACGGACCAGCATAGTATTGACATTATTATAAGCATTGTCTTTACTTAGATATGTGTTCATATACATATGATTTTGGACAGGTGATTAAAATGATACACAGTTCTTCTCCGGCCTTCCTGCATGTTCATAGAAACTGAAGAAAATAAGATGTTAATTGGTTCCAGTGATCCTGCTACTTCAATAGATTTGTGACTATGCAACTGGAAAATGATACAGAACTCTGCTTGTTAGTTGGATCTCTAACAACAGCCAAAAAAAGTGTTCTTAAGATTTCACTCATACAGTTTGAATTCTTTCCTTCATAATACAGTTCCATAGTGCTGAATGTGGGATCTGATATGAAACTAACCCCCTTCATAGATAAATGTGGTTGTCAAGTTATTACACTGGTCCATTTTCTCTTCATTACAGTTGTCTTATGGTTAGCAAATTATATAAAGTAAGGGTTCTAATACAATAAAGCATTCTTATCCATTAGGAAATTCCTTTCCTCCTTCCTGCCAAAGTTCACTGCAGGGATACACAACCATAATACTCTTCACAGAAATGCTGGATCTCAAGAAAATGTGTATAATATGTTTTACTGCTGATAATATTCCCTTTGCTATGTGACTCATTTAAAATGTACTAAAAATGACCAATTACGGAATTTACAAAGTTGCCATATTATCATTATAAATAATATGTTTTATTTATTTTAACTTGAGTGGTTTTGCCACACAATTCTCATGATAGCATGGTTGCTAAATCTACTTTTAATAGGCCATATATTTTTAATAGGCTGGGCAAGAGTTAATTTTTTTCATATCTGGTGCAGTGTTGTGTTTTGGATTTGGTATGAGAATAATATTGATAATAGACTGGTGTTTTAGTTGTTGCTAGCTGTATTTATCTGAAGGACTTTTTCATGTCTCTTGTTCTCTTCCAGCAAGGAGCTGCACAGGAACTTGGGACATCAGGACCAGTGACCAGAACTGGCCAAAGGGATATTCCATATCATACAACATCATGCCTGGAATATAAACTGAGGGGAGTCCACCAGAAACTGCTGATCATTGCTTCGGAATGGGCTGGGCATTGGTCAGGGTAGTGAGCAACTGTACAGTGCATTACTTATTTTTCTTGGGTTTTATTAGTCCCTTCCTCTTTCCTTTTCATACTAATAGTGAATAATAATAATTATTACTAATATCATCGGGTTTGCATCATAAGATTTCAGTAGCAAGGATCTACAAGAGAGGTTTCTCTCAGAAGCTGACAGAAGCTTCCCAAGGGTCTGATGGAGCCAATGCCACCTACCTCCAAGAGGGACCTTCTGCTGACCTGTTGCATTCTGCTGACCAAAAGCATTGCTGTGCTCGGGCAATTGATGTTAGAGAAGCAAGTGAGCAAATATGAAACAGTTCTGCAGTCCCCAAGGTCAATGGAGAAGGAGGGGGAGGAGGTGCTCCAGGCCCCAGAGCAGACATTCCCCTGTGGTGAAGACCAGAGGGAGGCAGGCTGTGCCCCAACAGCAAATAGAGGTACACAGGGCAGAGATTCACCTGCAGCCCTGGGTCCTGAAGCCCTCCATTCTGGAGCAGCCTCTTGTCAGGACCTGTGTCCCCATGGAGAGAGGAGCTCAAGCTGGAGCATGTCATGAATAACTTGTTACCTCATGGTCAAGTGACCAATGCTGGAGCAGTTCATGAAGAACTACAGCTTGTGGGAAGGATTCACACTGGATAAAATTGGGGAAGACTGTCGCCCATGGGAGGCATCCCACACTGGAGCAGGGGAAGAGTG
>NW_008691848.1:20740-25808 GCF_000695815.1 Acanthisitta chloris
TAAAGTTAAGTCTGGGAAGAAGAGAGGAGTGTGTGGAAGATGTTTTTAAGATTTGCTTTTATTTCTCATGATCCTACTCTGTTTTGACTGGTAATAGATTAATTTCCCCGAGCTGAGTCTGTTTTGCCCACGACGGTAATTACTGTGTGATCTCTGTGCCTTTATCTTAAACCATGAGCCCTTCATTCATTGTATTTCCTCTCCCCCTGTCCAGCTGAGGTGAGGTATGGTAGAGCTGCTCATTTTGATTCTCCTCCCTACCCAGGGTGGGAGTGAGTGAATCATTGTGTGGTTAATCAACTCCAATATCGTAGTAACAGAGGATAAAAGTACTTTTTCTAACAGTGGAAGACTGCAAAGAAACACAAAATGGATCAGGCTAAAATAACTTTTCTCAGCCTGAAACCTGAAAATGCTTCTGCTGAATGATGCCTAGTCAAGAAACCAACACTGTATACCATTTCCCCCCCTTTTTTATTGTGTTTGGATGTTTTTATGTTTGGGAAGTAGGAGAGGGAACTTTTTTAAACTTATGGTAAATAAGGTAATGGTTCTTAGACTATATTATTAAAATCTAATGCCAGACAGTAAGAGAAATTCTTTGTAATGTAACATACAATTAATTATTTACAGGAATAAACACAGAGTATTTCTAAATAATAAATCTATAATTGTGACAGATCTTGGTTTTTTTCAAATTCATTATTTTTTATTTTTTTTTTAACAGGTTGTCATATGCTGTTATTTCTCGGTTATTTGGCAAGATAATTTGATTCCTACATCTGTATTTTCTCCTATGTCTTAGGAAGTAAAATTAAGAAGTTGCAGAAAATTACTCAGTCCTTGACAACAAAAGACTAATGAGAGACTGTGGGTGATCAGAGTGTTCATCTCAGTAAGAAAGTGTCTTGGCACTTGATACAGAAGTCACCCGCCAACACATAAAAATTACATCAGGTGAATTCACATTATTGCAATTTTTTAAGTCTGTCAGCAGATTTTCGTGGCTTCATACACACATCTCATACCTAATGGCTTCAGGAGGCTGTTGCCTTCCTTTGACAGTTAAATTTTCCATAAAAATAAAAAAAAATATACATAAATATACTTTTCATCAACTTCCTTGAAACGGTTAATTTTTGCTGAAGCACATAAAGGTAGAATTTTAATTTTTTAAAATATAGTATGAGCTAAATCCAAAATTGCAATGAGTTATCACAGAAATAGATCTAAAGGCTGCACAAATACCGTTGTGGCATCTCAAAAGGAGATACTGATATATTCCTTTTCCTTTCTAGTTCAAACTAATGTAGCAGTAAGCCCAGGGAAAGTATACTTGTGTAAACAGTTAACTGGTTCAGTGTCAGACATAAAATAGAAAGTCAGTCTAACGATTTTCCCCCAAAATATCAGAATTCATTTATTTGTTTGAAGAAACTAAAATGCGATTTGTTCTATATCACTGTTTTATGCACTATTGTCTTCTGTGTGGTCCCAGGGTAGTTCATTAGATTCTCAAGGATCCACAGAGATAAACACTTCAGCTTAATTTCCCCATGGGAAATAATATGCTAAATAATAGTATCATCCGATTAAGTCTTCTCAGCCAAAACATGTGCTTGGTGGCCATAAAATTCCAAATTAACATCCCACAACAAAATTAAAATTCAGTATGATTACCTCAGACAATGATAACGTGCTCACTGCATGTAGCCCACTCAAGCATAATATCGTGTCCTGACCATAAAAGTAAACTACTTGTCAAAACATATGTTAAATTCAACATAAGGTGGTTTTCACTGGGGTTTTTTTACATTTTATACTCTTTCAACGCACATAAAAGAAAATGTACAAATACCAAAAGAAAAGAAAACTGGTAAACTTTTGAAGCACTTCTTGCAGATCATTTATTCAGGGTGAGAGGTCTCACTCTGACACATTAGTAGTTTGCAGAACTAGATGACTGCCTTGCTATAAAAATCATAGCATCTCCACATTTTGGGCATTGTGGGATAGTTCACAATTTTTGGATTAACACGATTCAGATTCAGTAAGGTTTTTTTACTGCAAAACAGTCTCTGGATCTGCTATTAATTATGCTAAGGCATCTCTCTTTCCTTTTTCCTTGCAGCTAAATTCATGGTTTTTTTCCTATTGACATTGCTGGGAGAAATTTGTGCCACTCCTTATCGTTGTATGTCACTCTCTGGAATGCTGATAAAGAACTCATAGTTACCCCACCAGTAATACTGATTAAACACCACCCTCAGGGCAGAGGTACATTTGTGTGCCCCATTCTGCAGAAAATGAAAATAGGGCCTGGAAAATTCCTATTATTAACTGGCAACTCAGAAGACTTCTAAAAGGCTGACATAGACAAAAATGTGCATACGGTTAGACTGTTTTCTTGAATCCACCACAGGATTGAAAGTGGAGTAGAAGAGTTTTGCTGCAAAAACCCCAGTAACAGACCACTGCTACTATGCTGGAAATGGTATAATAGTTCTTGGGAATGTGGAGATATGGAGGCCCCCCTTACAGTCATTTCAAAAACTGTTTTATAACTGGACTGAAGAATCTGAGTTGGTAATGGAAGTTGTCAATTCCTTCATATATATTTGAATGACAAATATTGCTGAGGATTTTTAAAAAATGTGTTTTACAGAAACTGTGACTTAGCAGTAGAGGGAAGAGTTAAAAATACGGAGTAAATTAACTACAGGTCACTAAACAGCCTGGGAATGTTTTAACTTTTCCTTACTGTGAAGATATGTGTAAAAACCCAATGTTTAAGCAATCTTGTTGGTGGCTGGCACATCAGGTACTCAGGACTGAAGAACATGTAAAATGCAAGAAGCTAATTGTATTTGCACCGAGATAGTTCTCTCAGTTTTAAAATAGTGTATTTTGGTAGATGAGCACAGAATAATTTTCTTAACAGCCTACCAAATTATTCAGTAAAAGTTTCTTTCTTACTTCTTAATTGTGGAGGCATGAAGAAAAGCCAGCAAAGGGTCTGAAAGGAAGTATACCTTTTCTGAAAAGAACAGAAATAGTCTGAGACTGTTACTCAAGTCATGATTTTTCTTATCGCTGTACCTCTCTTTACCAAACTGAGATTGTTTTGTTTTGCTTTGCTTTATTATGCTATGTTTTAAACAAGACATTTTGACACTGTAATATCACAAAGAGATGTGGTCCAGCTTACGACCCTGTGCTTTAATAGCTTTCCAAGATACACCTGTTCCAAAAACACATGGTGCTAGAAACTTTGAAGAGGAGACTGCAACAGCATGCCTAGGAGTGCACAGAGGGAGAACTAACTTTTAAACTTTTAAAGATGAATTTCTGGGAGACTAAGCCCAAAAGATCCCCAAAGTCAGCCAAAAGAAAGCAGCACTGTTTATTGCAGTCCAGTTCTTTTGTGAACCCTCTCAAGAAAACTCAGCTTTGTTCCTCTTTTTTTTTTTTGCTTTTTTTTCCCCATACCTTTCTTTTACATAATGACGCTTGTCTCATCCTTTCTTTTTTGAGAGATAGAGTAGTTTCTTAGTGGGAAATCCAAGCTTCTAAATAAGGTGCTATAAAAACTCAGGCAGAAAAAAAGGAAAGCAACAAAAGAAACAGAGGAGATAAATGAGGAAACATCTAACATAGTATAAGGAGTATAGGAGAAGATAGCAAGAAATATAGATGATAAGAGAAAAAAATCTGCAGAAATTTGGAGCAAAAAATTAATGAGTAATATCTTTATTCATATATAGATCTAGAGGATAACACGTTGCCACTTAAATAAGTCGAATTGCATATGCCTCTACCTCTAATGAAGAAAGAGAGGTAGAAGAGAGCTGATGAAGAATTGTGAAAGCAAATGGACCTGTGGCAGTAAGGGTGGCAGTTTTAGACTTTAAATTGGGAAGCCTGTTGTGGTGTTAAGCCTTGGCAAACAGCCAAGGTCCACCCAACTGCTCATTGACTCCTCCTCTGTAGGACAAGAGAAGGAAATAAAATTTAAAAAATCTCATCTGTCAATGTAAGGGCAGGAACACCATTTATCAATTGCTGTTATTGACAAAAGAGACTTGATTTGAGGGACAACAGATTTAATTATTTGCCCATTAAAATAGATATGAATAATGAGAAACAAATATAAACAAAAAACACCACCTTCCATCACCCATCTTTCAGGTTCAACTTTAATCTTCACTCCTGATTCCTCTAGTTGCCCCAGACGATGTTCTGGGAGGGGGAGTGTGTGGGGAGAGGTGTGGTCAGGCCAGAGTGGTTTATCTTTGGTGCATTGTCCTCCTCACTCCTTTTCCATGCTACACTTGTGTGCATCACTTCACTGGCTACAGGGAAATCTCTGTGGTGGCACCTGCAACACCTCCTCCTGCTCCTTCTCTGTCTTCAGTGTTCACCCTTATGTTTCCACGATTTTTCCCTCCTCTGACTGTCCAGAATCTTTGCCATTTTAAGAAAGTATTTTCCCTGAGGTCCCACGATCTTTTCAGAGGGGGTCTGCTGTGTCCTTTGATGGGTCTGTTGGAGGTGGCTGGAACCAGCTGTGTCCAGCACAGGGCAGCCCTTCCATCTCTTTTCACATAGGTACACATGGACAGTACCTGGCCACCTGCACCGAGTGTACAGCTGCTCACTACCAAGTGATGTGGTGACGGATGAAGCCTTGATGTGAGAGGAGCAGCTTAAGGGCTAGAGGAGTCAGATCCATTCCAGCTATGTGTGGACAAGGTTCAGTGCCTCAGGCTCTTTATCATCTGAGGATCCAACAGCTCCAGGACCTGCTTCTTTAGGGAGACTGACTAGCCAGGCAGGTTCCCACCTGCCTCCACCTCTAACTTGTAGGATTCAAGAAGGAAGTGGTCCTGCGAAATCACAAATACCCAGTGCAAACCTAATATCAGCATTATCTTGTTTTAAACATTTGAATCAGACATTTATGCAACTAATTTACTAGTGAATTATAGACTGGTTATTTATTTTAGTTGAATTTATTTCTCATCAGTTCTAATCCTTACTGTGCAAAAGGGAGGTGGTTGGTTTGCTC